>NC_140584.1:1085385908-1085523408 GCF_964204655.1 Triturus cristatus | reverse complement strand
CATCCTGGGGTACGGGAGCCCCCTGTCCCGCAAGCCAGCCGAGGGTCCGGGCGCTGGGGACGGGTGTGCACCGGGGCCCGGGGAGGCTCTCCCCGGCCTGGCTGGGGGTCCGGAAGCTGGTCCCGGGCCCGGTGCTGGAGCTCCGTTCCCGGGGTGCGGGAGCCCCCTGTCCCGCAAGCCAGCCGAGGGTCCGGGCGCTGGGGACAGGGTGTCCACCAGGGCCCGGGGAGGCTCTCCCTGGCCTGGCTGGGGTTCGGAAGCTGGGCCCGGGTCCGGGGCTTGTGCTCCGTCCCAGTGTCCCAGGGAGCGGGAGCCCCCCGTCCTGCAAGCCAGCCGAGGGTCCATGCGCTGGGGAAGGGTGTCCACCGGGGCCCAGGGAGTTTCTCCCCGGCCTGGCTAGGGTTCTGAAGCTGGGACCGGGCCCGGGGCTCTTGCACCGTCCGGCGGGCCCCGGGGTGCGTGAGCCACCCCCGTCCTGCAAGACAGCCGAGGGTCTAGGTGCTGGAGACAGGGGTCCACCGGGGCCCAGGGAGGCTCTCTCCGGCCTGGCTGCTATCAGAAGCAGGGACCGGGCCGGTGTGCAGGAGTGGCTGGCTTTATCTGCTACGCTGACGGAGCGTAGTTTTCTGCCCACCCCTAGTCTCTATTGCAGTGCACTACTACACCATGCATACTCCACCCTACGCCACTCCACTCCACTCTACGCTTCTCCACTCTGCAACACCCTGTGCCATACCATGTACTCTATACCCTGTTGCACTCCACTGTCTGCTACTTCACTGTACGCCACTGCACTTTACAACACTCTGACACTCCTCAACCCTACACTCTACGCCACAGTAGGCCTTTCATCTCCACTCTGCACCATACTTGGCCACTCAATTCCACTGTATGCTGCTCTACTCTACTATAGGCTACTTTGCTCCACTCTGCGACAACCCACTCCACTCTAGTCTACTCTACAGTATCCCACTCCACGCCATTCTACGTCGCTCTACTCTGCTACACTCTTTGCGACTCCAATCCACGGCAATATATTCTATGACACGCTGTGCTACTCCACCCTAAAACACTCTGACACTTTACACCCCTCAACTCTGATACTCGATGGAACTCTACTCTGACACTACTCCACTCTATGCCACTTCACTCTACGACACTCAATAACACTCCACTCTGTGCTGCTCTACTCTACGGCACTTTATTCCACTTTAGGGCACATTGCACCGCTCTAGGACACTTCACTCTACCCCACTCTACTTAACTGTACGACACTCCTCTCTATGACACTCCTCTCTATGCTATTCCATTTTATGCTACTCCATTCTATGCCACACCACTCTACGACTCGCCACTCAACACTCTACTCTCCTCCACTCCGCGCCCCTCCACTCTAAGCCACTTCACTCTACAACACTCAACACCTCTCTACTCCACCATTTGTCCCTCTATTCTCCACTCCACGCCCCTCCAATTTACTACCCTCTACATCACAACACTACCCCACCCTGATCCACACCACTCCATGACACTACTCTATGCCCCTCTACTCCACCTTATGCCCTTCTAGTGTATGCCCCTCTACTCTGTGGCACTCAACTGTGACACTATATACCACTTCACTCTAGGCCATTCTACTCCTTTCTACACTCCACTCTACAACACACTATGCGCCCCTCCACTTCAACACTTCACAACACTGTATTCCACCCTACGACAACTCTGACACTTTACACTCCTCCACTCTAGGGTACATCACTTGACTTTAGGACTCTCTGCCCCCCCCCCCCCCGCTCCCTCCTACTACATTCCACTCTATGCCTCCCTACTTTACTCCACTGTATGCCACTCTACTGCACTGCACTCCACAACCCTCAACTCTATGACACTCCACTCCACACCACAACACACTATGTCCCTACACACCACTCCATGGCACTCTACTCCAATCTGCCACTACGCTCTACAACACTTCATGCCACTCTCCTCTATGCCACTAATGTTTAACCATGCTGAACAGTGGCCACACTAGTGTACAACATGGCTAAAACATATTGGCTTTGCCAATAGCTTTTTCATACGATAGACCTATTGGCCTTGTCATTGCTTGTTTACTTTTCATTGAGCAGAGAGAATGACAGGAGCCATGCAAAACAACCTGCAAACATAGAACCTATTGAAATACATGCTTTAGTTGAAAAACATTTGCCGTCCTTCTGACCATCTATGCATTTTTCAGGTAGAGTTAGATATTTAAAGAACTTGAATAAGGCCATCTCAGTGACATATTGAAAAATCATGAACAATTCCTCTAACCCACTGGCTCGTTTAAAAGCACTGTGGAAGGCGGGCCTTCAAGCTCCTCACTCACGCATACAAGGCCCTCTACTACATCGGACCAGCATACCTAAACAACCGCCTCTCCTTCTACGCACCCAAGAGACTCCTCCGATCAGCTGACCTTTTTCTGGCCACTATCCCACCCATCTACTAGACCAGAACGGGAGGAAAGTCCTTCTCTTACCTCGCAGCCAAGTCCTGGAACGACCTGCACCTCCGGCAAGTCCCTACACTGCTCCAGTTCAGGAAGGTCCTCAAGAACTGGCTCTTCAGATGACCCCAGCACTCAATAGAGCCGAGCGCCTTGAGACCCTCGCAGGTGAGTAGCTGCGCTTTTACCAGCCCTGATTGATTGATTGGCGAGATGGAAGAGGAGGAATGGGAGGAAAGCCTGAGATCCCCCTGAGAAATTGTAATTTGGGCAAGATTCTGGTTAGCGCAACTATGCATACTGCACATTTGCGCATATCACTCTTGAATCCCATTTTTGAGAATGGGATGGGTAGCCTCTGACCTCTTTATAAGTAGGTGCTGTCAAAGATCTACATTCTTCCATCTAGTCTAGGTGTGTCCTTCTCTTGTGCTTTCTGGGAGCGGTTTGGACCTGACAGGGCCAAGTTATAGGAACACAAATTGGCTCGTCTAGAGTTGCCCAGCTAACTATTGGGAGGGGGGCGTTGGAATGCCAAAGTACTCCATTTTTTTCATTACCCGGGATTGATGATTGGCAAGAGTAATGCTGCCTGCAGATGAGATGCAGCTTACCCACTGGACCTGGAAGCGTCGAAGGAAGACATGGAGTGGTGCATAATGGCCGAGTGACAAGTCTGTGAAGGCAGAGGCTGCTCAAAAAAATGGGTCAAACTATGGCAACATTGGCAGTCTCACAGAGGACTCAATACAATGTGGTAATACTTCTTGGACCAAGGCGAGATGTAGAACTGTGTGACTGGAGATACTATGTTCAATTAAGACATGATAATGTATTCAGTGGTTTCTGTTTGTCCTGTACAGATTGATTCTATGTTGAAAGTGGAAAAACGTAATAAAAGCTTGTTTATAAAAAGATATTCGAAGTCCTTGGCATAAGGTATCGATAATGGAAAGCTCATTCTATTGAATTTTACTCTTGTGACAATGACAGCCCACTCTACAGCCCTTTCACTTCAGTACATCTGCTTACCAGTACGATTTGGATCTTTGCACAAATGGAGGAGGCAAGCATACTAATCTGTCACTTTTCTGGTAATCTTCTGCTTCCCCCATTGGTCACTCTGCTTTTTTTTAAAGTGAGTATGAAACCATGACGAAGTGTGCCGGTTACAAACAGATGCAATACTTGAGAGGGTTTTATGCTCACTTTCAGCTATGATTGGGAAAGATAAAGCCCTCTTAAGAGCATGAATGCCTTGCTTTTTGTGCTCTTTGTGTTTGCTGGACCTGATTTTAAATCAATCCAGTGCTTAGAAAATTATTTTTTTTTTAAAGAGATAATAGGAGGACTTGTTCCCCTATCTCTTCAAAGACTGCTGATAAGAGACACACAGTCAAGTGATGCTCTTTGAAAATACATTTCAAGAAGACGTGCTGGTAGCAGGTGTATTGCTACTTAGAAGGGGATCATGGTTATAAGGAAATACCTTATTTGTATTGTAAGCCCCAGGTTTTCTGACTGAACCTGCTGGTTTTTCGACTCCGAGAGTGTACTGAGGCCTACTAATCAGACCTCCATACCAGTGCCCTGACCCCAAAACGTGTGCCAACTTTCCTGTACGTCCCTAGTATATGGTAGTCTGTAAGTTAGAGAGTCACCTCAGGGATTTCAGCACTGGTTGTGCCACCATGGATGTGACAAAGGTAAAACAAGTCTACCAGTCCACCATTGCAGACTGAAAGAGGAGTTTTAAACTTCTAGCCTGATTTTGCCATTTTAAATCATAGCAAAGTCAAATTTCCACTTGAACATGTGTAAGTCCCCACTATGACAGGCCTGCCAAGCCTTAAGGTGCAGCATGTTTCATGGGCAGAACATGCGTTTATCCAATAGACTTTTAGCTGCAGATTCCTTACCTTTCAATTTCCCAGGTGTCAGGGTGGATTTGGAAACTTTTGCTGAGCAATATCCCTTGTCCATGCCGTAGAGTGGCCACATACGGCTCCGCGTGCCGTCGATGATTATGACGTTGTGCTACCCATAGAGGCACAACCCAGGGGCGCGGATGTCAGTTCCTTTCTTTCCGTGCCAGTTAAGTGCTGATCCGGGAAGAGCTACTTACCTGTCACTTTTTGACAAACCTTTTCTCGACTTTTGTGAAATTTCGGAATTGTTTCCAACTTTGTGTGCGAGGATGTCTTCGAGGAAAACTGGATTCAAGCTGTGCGGTGCCTGCCACTGCACAATATCGGTTACCGACCCCCACCTCGTCAATCTCTGCTGCCTCGAGTGTGACCACGATTTAAAGTCGTGCTTGGACTGTCGGGCTATGGCTCCGAAGGTCATGCAGGAGCGGACTATAAAGCTCCTTGTGTCCAGGCAGGTCCCGGTCCCGATCGTAGAAGAGGAGGTCGCGAGACCACTCCCGGACCCCAAAGTCCTCTTCGTCCCACTCGAGGTCCTCGGGACACTCGGGGAAGCCGCACAAGAAGAAGACGACGTCCAAGCGGACTTAATCTTCGCCTCGACTGTCCGAAGAAAAAGAGAAGGAGCACCGACGCTCTAGGCACGGTTCTGCGGAGCCAGAGTCCACTTCACTCGTCCCTCCCTTTCGGCAGCTGGAGTGACCCCTGCTCAAATGATAGTTTTACGAGGCCATGCACCGTGTATTTGAGAGAGCCGACCCCTCGGGCCCCACGTTGTTGGAAGGGGCCCCATCAGATTCAACGACATTGTCTCTGGCCACAGCGCCAGTGGGGTCTCAGGAATCTGATCCTGCAATCAGTTTGACACCGGTTGTACCATCATAAACTCCTCCGGCGTCGGACCCGAAGTCGGTGCTGGCGGTGCCCATCGACAGCACCAGCCTCATCCTTAATTCTGATGACACGGAGTCGGAACTACATTGTTCGACGCCGATTGAACCCAGGGATTCTATGTAGTCGCCTGAACACTTTAAGGATGTGTTAGGCTCAGGAGAGGAATAGGAGGGGGTCTTTGGACCCTTTGGAACAATGGGATAACTCTGCAGAGCAGTTGGACTGGTATGGGGAACTTGGGGAAGCCAGTGGACTGGACACTCCCCAGATACTGGCATGCTCTCTCCACCAACTGTGGCTACGGAGGAGGGGGCATCTTATGCCATGATGGTTAAACGTGTGAAGCTTAGAAAGGGGGTTACGCCCTATATTGGTGGCCAGCTGGGGCGTGAAGAAGGCATAGAACCTGGCAATCAATTTTTATTTTGCTGCTATTTATTTTAGCAGACATGGGGCCAATTTTTATAATGCATGGTCCTGGCTACATTATTTTGCCATGGTTCATACATTTTTTAAGGAAACATTTCTACAATTTTATAATAATCTGAAAACGTGGTGATACACTTTCAAATCAATATTGCTCTGTGCTGATTTTCAAATGGTCAAAACATAAGACATTCATAAACAGTACATTTTGTCAAATAAAACAATTGTGCTTAAGTTCAGTACCTGTGTAGATCAAAACAATTATACTTGCATTCAGTGTCTGTGTGAATCATACTAACAATTATAAAATTACACCAGTCTGTAATTTGTACATCTATTCTATTAAGGAGCACTCTCCTTGAACCCAACGGGGCAGCCACTCTCCCAAGTGTTTCCGAATAGCAGCAAAAGAAAAATGGTTGCCGGGTTCTATTTTCTGTAAAGCATGGTGGTTAAAAGGGCAGCCGAGGTCCTCGGACTAGAGCTGCCTTCTGAAGTGCTTCAACCTGGGTCTTCCACCTCTGAACCCCTTTTGCCCTTTAACGAAGCACTAACTGATGTCCTTCTAGGCATGTGGTCCAAGCATAGCACCTGGGCTCCTGTGAATAGGACAATTGCATGCCGCCATCGCCCAGCTCCGGGAGACCTGAAGATCCTCAGCCAACACCCCACCCCAGAAAGTTTGGTGGTGCAGGCATCCACATCCCAGGACGCGTTCCCTTCCGCCCCTCCGGATTGGGAATCTAAGAGGCTGTATTTATTTAGTAAGATGCTTTCCTCCTCCAGCCTGGCATTGTGGTCGGTAAATACCGAATGCTTATTGGGCTGTTTGTCCCACTCCCTTTGGTAGACTGTTGCACAATTGTTTCCATATGTCCGCAGGTAAGGATGGGAGAGATGCAGCACAGTTCACCATAAGGTGTGGCCTTTATTAGATGGATTTGCTGAGCAGATCGATCTCCACAACAGTGGCCTTGAGGTGCCATGCCTGGCTTAGGATAACTGGCTTCTCGGGCGATGTCCAGGCAAATCTGATGGACATGCCCTTTGATGGAGAAGGCAGATTCGTCCCTAGTGAGGTTCAAGGACTCTTGAACTACGGCCAGAACCTTGAGCCTTTATTCTACTCCTCATGGCGAGTCTACCTTTCACCCCTTTTGTGGCAACAGAAGGGACTTCAAGCTGCGTCAGTCCTATCCCAGCCACCGTCCTCCGCAGCCTTCAATCACTCCTAGTCTGACTCTGCAAGACCACACCACTCCAGTTGGCAGGAGAATCCATCATCATCTTCCCCACGGGAGGTCCAGAACATTGGACAAGTGGGTCTTGCAGATCATTCAGGAGGGCTATTCTCGGTCTTTCCTTTCTTTTCCTCCTCTAATTCTGCCAAATCGGCTGACGAGGATCATTTGCAATTGCTCCAGTAGGAAGTTACAGCTCTCTTGTCTAAGGGAGCTACTGAAGAGGTCCCAGGTTCAGAAGTAGGCAGTGGCTGTTATTTCCACTACTTTCTGATTCCGAAGAAGAACAAAGGTTTTAGATTTTCAGACCGTCCATCTCTTCCTCAAGAAGGAGAAGTTCAAGATGATTACTGTGGCTCAGGTATTGTCTGCCCCTAGACAAGGAAGACTGGATGGTAGCTTTGGACCTGCAGGATGCGTATTTTCACATCTCCATCTTGCCGGGCCACTGGCGTTACCTGCGGTTCAAGGTAGGCCATGAGTACTTTCAGATTACTGTGATCCCTTTTGGCCTTACCAGCGCCCCTCTGGTGTTCACCAAGATGATGGCATTGGTTGCAGCTCATCTGTGCAGGTTAGGGGTGTCAGTCTTCTCCCTACCTTGACGACTGGCTGTTGAAGGCGTCCTCGCCCCAGGCTGTTGTTTCCCACCTTCAGACTACGACGAACCTCCTGTGTTCACTGGGGTACTCTATAAAAGTGCAGAAGGCACACCTGACTCCTTTTCAGATGCTCCCTCATCGGAGCTGTTCTGGACACAGTGCAGTTTTGGGCCTATCTTCCCGAGCAGCCAGTCCAGGATATTCAAGTTCTGATTCCGATGTTCCAGCCTCTATCCTGGATTTTGTGAGACTGACTCTGAATCTGTGAAGCCTCATGGCCTCCTGCATCCTGTTGGTAAAACATGCCAGGTTGCGTATGCGGTCTCTGCAGTGGGACTTGAAGTTCAGTGGGAACAGCATCGGGGAAATCTCACCGACTTGGTTCAGCCCTCGGAAGGAACTGCGAAAGATCTGTTGTGGTGGTTGACGAACAGTGATTGTGTCAACAACATACCCCTCTCCCTTCCCCAACCAGATCTCACAGTCATGACAGATGCGTCACTTCTGGGATGGGGCAGCCATCTGGGAGAGGTGGAGATAAGGGGACACTGAGCCAGAGCTCCACATAAATTTGTTGGAACTTTGAGCTAATCCATTGGCATTGAAAGCATTTCTTCCCTCTGTCAAGGGGAAGTTAGTGCTGGTGTTAATGGGCAACAGTACTGCCATGTGGTACTGCAACAAGCAAGGCGGAGTGGGGTTGTGGACCCTTTTTCGAGAGGCCCTGCGGCTCTGGACATGGCTTGAACAGCAGAGCATAACCCTGGTGGTTCGACACCTGGCAGGTTCTCTGAACGCCAGGGCGGACTAACTGCCGTCAATGCCTAGGGGATCATGAATGGCATATCAGCTAGATAGGCTCTACCAGATAATGCGTTACCCAAGATAAGTAACTTGTTCTTCTTGTTTTGACAGTAAGATTGCAAAACTGTTGTTTTTGCTGTGGAAAGACTTGGTTGCCCGTTGGCGAGTGCAGGGTTACATTTTGACTCCTTAGCTGTGCTAAGTCCTGAACGGTACAACCAAAGTTGATACTACAAGGTATCAAGCAACTTGTTAGAATAAGCCCGACTCATTCTCAAGGGGAAACCAATTGACCAAGTTGCAATGTTTTTTGTTGCCTTAAATCTCCTGTGCCCTTAATGGTTCCACATGGAGCTTGAACCTGAGACAGCTTTCTGCCCCCATCTCCCACCCCCACCGCCGATAGAAGTGCTAACGACTTCCAGAAAGGAGATAATAGGTGTAGCACTGGAGAGAGGTGTTACCTCCCTCCTGCAAGAAGCTACACAGTTGGCCCAAAACGAGAGCTTTAAAGCTGAAGCCGCCTTTGAAGAGCAAATGGGGAACACTTGAGAGAGTGGCTGCCCCGTTGTTTTTGCAGACTAGCTTTCACCGATAAGGAAACCTGTTGCCAAACCATTTTTTCATGGACGTGTAGCCCCCTTGGTAACCACACCTCTGCATTGGGCTAGGGAGTTCTGGATGCTGTGAGTGGTTCTTCCATATTGAGAGTGGGCAAAATGGTGCATCTTTGGATAGCCAGTTGCAGACTTCACGAAAAGTGGTCATCAGGAGGGAGGTGACCTGGTGACCTATTGACTACTAACTGCGTTTACCCTGAAAGCACTTTCTGAGCATAAATGGGGCACCCAGAACACAGATCTTATCTGGACTGGTAGAGGGACGGAAGAAGGACTGTCCTGCTGCACCGTCGAACCGGCTAACAGACCGGCATAGACTGCACCTGGTGAACCTGGTTGTTAGCAAAGGAGAGGAGCTTTGCTTGCTGTGTGCTGTTCTTGAAGAAGTTGTATCCAGAGACCAGTCAAGGTCAAGAGACTCTAAGGGTCAGTTGGCTGACCTCTTGTTCATAGCACCAGGCCACAACAGCTTAGAAACCTTCTGGAGCAATTTGGTGGTCCAGAATCTTAAGAACACCGCCAATTGTTGCCGTGCAGCACTAGAGGCGAGGACCCGATGCTCAAAGTTGCACCCGAGTTCGCTGAGCCTGGGACAGGCGTCCAAGTGCAGTTTGGGTGCCCCAAAGTGAAGTTATAGCCTAGGAAAGGATTTGACTGTGACCGTGATATTGAGTGTCTGGTAGCCCAGTGGCAACTGCACTTCTACCAGCAAAGAGAGGACTTTGAGGGGCATCAGCCATAAGACCAGGACAGCCTCACCCCGTTCATGGACTAAGGAGTAGACACAGGAAGACTCCTGTCGATCACATCAACAGCATCCTTTAGCTACTTCCACATCCGTCATCCCTTGCATCTGAACCACTTTCATAGGAAACCATTGCAATGGATAAAAGTGCCTGGAACTGACTCACTTGAGGTAACTATTTCTGAGGACTTTGGTGGTCTCCCTGACTGGCTTCCTATTGGTGTTGGTTGAATAAAGTGACTTTTAGTGGCACCATTACCTGTAGCGCAACATTTTTGTGTGAAAACTTTGTGTTGAATTTGCCAATGCTGCTTCTGGTGATTGAGTGTAATGCTTTCATTTACTAAATTGTGTAAGTTCTATGTCTCTGGAACCCTCCAGTGGCTTCTTTCACTATGGTGTCTACAAATCCATAAAAATAAATTCTATTTTTAAAATTGGTATCGGATTTCAAAGGTGTCATGTAGAGTTCTTCTTCAATTGCTTTGGGTGCTGTTTAATTGCTTTACACTTGTTTCTTTGTGTAACTCTTGCTGCTCAGAGCCACAGCTACCCAGGGTTGAGCTAAAGGGTTGACATACAAAACCTACATGTCCTAAAGGGGTTGGTAAGTGTATTACATGGTGAGGCCGCCCAACACCACCATATAATACTCCCTGTTTCCTCATAATGGTTAACATCCACTTATGCTCTGTAGAATGAGATCCTCACAAAACAACTGAAACTCAGAATAATCGGAATTGAATTAGTTTCTGTCGTCTGGATGGTTCAAATGAAGACTGTTCTCATCAGGATTAACGTGGCGACCATATAATATCCCTTCAAGTAGGGGTAACCTCTAGAAAGGTAACAGGCAAACCTTTTATTTACCCAACATATTGTTTGATCTTCTGACTACAGGTGATGCGTCTAGTTTGATTTCGAATGGCATTTTATCAAAATACAAAACTGTCTCAGAAATCGGGGTCTATTACTAAGCCCATCAGGATGTATAGTTTTTTTTAGACTTAAATCAAAATGCGTGTCGTGCAACTAGAAATTGGACCTGCTTTGAAAGTCTGAAACCAACAGAATTGAGTAGCTGTGTGTGCAGGATCAGGCACACAACTACTTTGATGGTGTTGAACCCAAAAGGGAGATGAGTCCCTAAAAGTGGCTACTACTTTGATAAAATGATCATCCCTAGCAGATCAGTCAGTCATAGAGATGTTGTACATTTGAATAAGTAAAACGCAAATGTTTTCTTTTACACAAAAGTATGTACACAGACTTGTAATTGGTTTATTGGAAATGATTAATTTGTTTATTGATCCTGAAAAGTAAAAGCAGTTGACAGCCAGCAAGTGTTTTGTTCCTTACAAAGTGAAGCTTCTTCAAGGCTAGACAGGTGTAGAGGAAGAGCTCTGGGCACAGGCAAAAAATGATCCTCCTTACCATCCTGTCCAGGAATAATGGAGTGTATCTTTTGAAAGTCTTCCAAGTCGGCTCTAAACAGTCAAAGTAGCCTTCCTTGGAGTTAAAGCAATTCAGAACCGGCTGTGTGTGTATTCTCAGAAAAAGATGCTCTCAAATTCGTAAACAGAGATGCAAAATATCCCAACAGTACAGTGTCAAAAGACTTCTGTGTTTAGCCTCTGAAATCTTGTTGTTGACACAGTGCCTTATGTTTATTATGTAGTGTAGCCCGAAAAAAATAAATAGACCATTGAGATTGCCTATACTTAACATTAAATAGAAATATTTATGTTTAACTTATTTATGTGTGTGACCTGTCTTTGGAATTTATTTTATTGATCACTTTATGCCTTCTTCCAGTAACTTTAGAGCTTTAGGTTAAACTCACTAAGGGGAGAGCAAGACTGCAATTGGCAAGTGAGTGTTCTAGTCTATTATTCTTCATTCAATATTTCTGGAGGTGAGGAATTGAGTTGAACGCATGCTGGAACGAGTCCGTGTCCAGGCCTTTCCTAACATGTCCTGAGGCTTGGGCTCAGTGTATTCCAGATTTAGGGTTCCTACAATCTCAAGGATTTGCTTCCTCATTCATTCTGTCTGAAAGCTTATTGGGGCATTCAGTTTGCTGTTGCTGATTGCACAATTCAGTTAGGCACCAAGTGTGTGGCTTGTCTGTCCAAGGATCTTGTCCATCCTTAGTAAGCCTTGTTCTAGGTGCATAGAACTTCAAACGTTTACCCTTTATCTATTGGGATGCAGCTGCATATTTTCAAGGCAATTTGTATGCATTTGTAGGCATCCTATTTTTATCACCAAATGATGTTAATGTAAGGGGTCTGTTGCAAGGACTCTTGTCAGATGCACTCTTTGGTCATTTCCGAGGAGCAGAGGATTCATTGGAGTGTTGATGAGTTATTTATTGATGCCCTTGACCGCTTTGTTGACCTCTTATGAAGTAGAGTGCAGGGTCACAAATGACTCCAAGGTTGCTACCTTATAGTGTGATGGATGTTGGTGCTCTTAAGTTTGAAGGCCACTCGAAAGGCGTTGAGAAGGATTCTTGGTCTGCCTCGATGAAGATTTCTGTCTTGGCTCCATTTCAGCACAGAAAGCTGTTTGATACAGAATAATACATGCTGCAGACAGGAGAATCCTACAATGCCTTCTGAGATAAACATGAAATGGACTCAATTCGGATGTAGGTGTGATTGGAAAGTGAAGAGCGAATTCTTAATTCAAAGATTCCAGCCGATTTCTCAACTGTTTATTTGCAGTGTGCTATAATCATTACTAGGCTCTTGCTTTCATCCAGGAAATACAACAGCTCTTCTCTCATATTGGCCACGGTGGGTTTGGACCCTCATGCTGGCCTGAATTCAAATCTAATTTTGAAAAGTATAAGATTGTTTTTGATATACTGAAGCTGTCTTTCTTATTGCATTCATGAAACTCTTTTTTATAACCTCGCTGTAGAAGGGTAGGTTAGAGTTTAACAGGTACTTTAGTCAAGCCTTTCAAGTCTACTGACTGTTTGTTTAGCAAAGGTAGAATGGTGGCATCTTCAAGATGCAGAAAGAATGACTTGATCACTGCTATGCAATGCGCCCCAAAAGATGAGGAATTGCTTCATACAACGTGCTGTGCATAGGTCTGCTGGAATGTTGAAAGCTTTTGTCTCTTGGTCTTCTTTGGTACATCCTCTTTTGTGTTTTGGGTGGAAATAGTTAAAGCAGCACTGATCTGTAGTCACAAGAGGGGAATTAATGGTTCTGGGTTGCTAGAGCTGGAATCAAGGATTTTTATGATTTTGGACTTTAAGAACAGCCGCTGTTGGTTGTGCTGGCTTGTCACAAAGGTTTCTTTCTGATGGATAATATGACTGGAGATTCATCTTGTAAATGCCTCCATGCGCCAGATTGGATATGAGGATTTTTCTCAACATTGTTATCCTGTCCCAGCTGCAGGTGGCAGCGTGCAGCTTCGCGTTAACTTCGTCCTACCTTGGCATCTGGAACGAGATTATTCCACGCTCGATAAGTCTTATTAAGGATACCGGACACACTATTGCTAAACCCGTAGTGCTGGGCCATTCAATTATTACAGCATTTTCATAAGGAGACATACCCTCCTATTTGATATTTCAGGACATTGAAGGAGTTGCGTTTTGGTCCTTATGAGAGGTTTTTGCTTGAGCTGATTAATATGAACACGAAGATGGTTTTCTTCAATCTATAATTTTAAGCCCTGATGAAGTTCCTCCACAGGAAAGAAACACATTGGCTGTAGGCCATTTTAAAACATTGAAATAAATAAAGAAAATTTCTGGACTTCATTGGATGACTCTGACTCCATTCCTGGTGCACCTTCCTTTCGCATGAGAATTTGTTTTTCTGGATACCAGAAGGAGCCTACCTGCGGCAGGCTCTGGAAGCGAATGCACAGGACACTAATTTGTTGTAAACCGGGATTGAGGTGCTGAACCTTAGGTCAGCCGCGGTTGGATGTGAGTTTTTTCTACCTTGGAAGTGATGCTGGAGCCACATACATGCAACATCTTGCGCGCTTAGATCAGTTTCTTTCATTCCACACTTTTGAACGCGGATCCAGTGCTCTCACTCTCAACGTCTGTGACAGAGCCCCATCAGTTATCTGTCTGGTGCCTAGGGTCTATGTATGACTTTTAAGTCATGAGGGACTGTGACTGTAAGAATCGTAAATCGATCTGATTCCACAAAAACAAGCTCCATGCTGCGAACACCATTGAAAGGCATATACGGGCAGGTCTGGCCCTAGTTAGGGTACACGGACCTGTTCCTGCAAAAGGTCTTCTTCGCACTCGAAGTAGTCGTGTAAGTCCAAGAGAGAAAAGAAACGCAAGAACTTGAAACGTGACTGTCCCTCGTCCTGCATCTCTTGTCCAAACAAGTTGCAAAGCAATCAAGGTGCCTCCCAGTTTCGATCTTCTACTGGGGAACCTATTCCACAGCTCGTAGCAATGCACCACAAAGTCCTGGGTTCCTTGGCAGTGCCACAGCAAGTAAAGGCTATTAAGGAAACCATGTTGCGTATCTTCGGCACCCTTCCTGCTCACTCTGGTACACCTTCAGTCTCAAAGGATGAGGCCGCCTTCAGTTGGGCTGCTGTCAGTGAATCCATTTTTGATATTGTCTGTGCCTTTGGATTTTGATGTGGGGTCTGCCCTAACTCTGGGACCAACACCCAACCCAACTTTGATCTAGTGCCACAATCCATGCTGGTACTGGCCACGTCAATGCTGGCACTAATGCTGAAGGAAGAATCCTTCTTATCGGAATCTGAAGTGAACCAGACACAATCTTTACCAAAGTAGCACCCTCCGCAACCTTTGGTGCAGCTGCTCTATTCTCATTCTGACTTTAATGGAAAACACTGCCACCATATAGAAAGCTTCACATCCCTATTCACATTTAACACCGGAGATGAGGGGGATGATGCATTCTATTATTATGATGAGGAAAAATCGTTTTATGGATCTTTAGGGTGCCAATGGGTTAGATACATCCTGAACACTAGGTCAAACTCTTCCCCTGGCCCTTCCACAGAGGAATCAGTTTCATTTGCTATGGGAATCAGACGAGATGATGAACTTTTAGACACGCAATGTGTTTCCATTAAAATTAGGACTAAAATCCTGACTAAGGTCCTCCAACCTGGACAGACTTCCACAGAAATTCTTCTCCCTTTTAATGAGGCAATGGGGTACATACTGATGGGCACTTAGGCCAAACCTTGCTTTTGCCTACCAGTAAATAGACAAGTCACTATAAGACATATACCTGCCCCAGATGATCCTCTCTTCCTCATGCAACACACTACGCCTAAAAGCTTAACTCGTTCCCTACTACGCCTTCCAATAAGGAATCAAAATGCATGGAGGCATTGGGAAAAGAAAGTTTTCGTCAGTCAGCCGCGGTAAATGGAAGTTCCCTCTTGGGGTGATACTCTAATGATTTGTGGGATGTGGTCAGTGCGATCTTGCAGGCATTCCCTGATAAATAATGGGCCAACCTTTCAAGATGGTCAGAATACAGTGAAGTACGTTGTATGCTCTGGGCTAGGCACCACTGACCGCGTGGGCACAGGGCGGTCTATGGTACTTCTGGGTCATGACTGCTTTGGTGCCATAACTGATTGATATCCTTGGACTTTTTGGGTGACGCTCTGATGTCACTAATAGACATGTCTTTTAATGGCAGACACAGTCCTGGGGTGCTGCATGGAAAGCAGGTCAATGGTATGCTACCTCAGCCTTTTTACGCTTGTGCAGCAGTATCGCTAACTGTCCTGAGGGTTCTGAAGTTGTCAGGTTTCATACTCCTCAGGGTCCGGATGATGCAATAAGTGGTCCACCCCTTGACATCCCCAAACTCTGACTAAGAAGTCACAGAGCGACGATCAAGTGAGGGAAAGGAAAAAGGTAGGGAACAGCAGGGATGAGAACCTATAAAACAAAACAACAGAGATCAAAACACATATACACATATAAGACTACTCTCAGTAAGGTCTCACTAAATTTCATAACTACCTTATCCACCAAAGCTTTGCATGTCTGTGCATATCTCCAAAATAATAACAACCGATCATGTACTGGTGGATAATCCTATAAGACATAACATACAGGTTAACACTTAGACCTCTCACTTTCCTCTCACACAGCCCCAGTATGTGTGTGCCTAACACACCCTGTATTCTCAAGCCTGCTCACCGGTTCTTGTTGTGGGCATCCCGCTAAATTAATATAGTCCACAGGAAACAGATCAGGATATGGGGCAAACAGATAGCACATAGAATAGTAGTTTTATCATAGTCCAGATCACTATTCAGCGCTAGTTTCCTCCCTGGTATCCAATGTTGTGCATTTAAAAGAATGTTGACTCTTTGAAATGATATAATCCAACGGTCGCTCTTTCCCTACCAGAATTCGAACTGCGGTTTCCTCACTACTTTCCCCAGAAATAATAATCCAGTCTTTCGGTGAATAGAGAAAATCAAGTAACAGGAAAAAAAGCGGCTTCCGTGGTAGTTGCACCGCAGCCCCTTCAGCCAAAAGTGACGAGTGTTCACTGTCCGGTGTAAACGCCGTCAATAGAAACGTCTCCTTTAGAGAAACCAAGACGCCAGCACTCACCCATCTGGTCTGATGCTCCCTTTGGAATCCGTCCAAACACAGGACTGAAAACTAGCTCGGCCGAGCTAGTAAACGCGGCTTCTTGCTCACTGCTATCACGCCGCTGAAACACTCCCACCTCCGACTTCCAGAATTACGCACGCACACGTGTGCGCGCAGCGTTGTCTTGTAGACACTGACGACTCCTCATCAGCATGCCTCCTGGGATTTGTAGTTCTTCTGTTTAGGTAGGCGCTCTTGGTCATCGTAATGCTGACAGAAGTAGCTTGATGCAAACACAATGCGAAGGTCCTTCTTCACAGCATTAGACCCCCGGTCCGTTCGTGGCCAGCCTCAGGGATCTAGCCGACAGAGTCTAAGCCATCAGAGAGCGCACTGCTCAGTCCCCTACCCCTCCTGCTACGGCCACCAAACTGCTTTTGTTTGTCCTTGTCTGCACCTAGCCCCCCCTGTATGAGGGAGGATAAGTTATTGCCTCCTCAGGAGGCAGAACATCACATTAGAAACACGGGTGCTTCAAATAGTCCAGCGAGGACATGCACTTCCATTTCTTGCTGATCTGCTACATTTACCACTTGCATCACAGTGGCTGTCGGAGGACCATTTGCTAGTCTAGGCTCTTTTGGACAAAGGAGCAATAGAGAGGGTCTCTGATTTGGAAATGGGAACTGGATGTTACACCGTTTATTTCCTGGTGCCAAAGGACAGAGGTTCTCGTCCTTTTTAAGCACTGCACTCTCAATTTCTTCATCAACATGGACAAAATTAAGATGCTCCCACTTGACCAAGTTCTATCAGCACTGGATCCAGATGATTAGATGATGGTGCTGAACATCTAAGGCGCCTATTTTCACATTTGTGTCCTGCAGTCCCAAAGGCGTTACCAACAGTTCAAAATAGGCCAAGAGCATTTTCAGTTCTCTATCCTCACCAGTGCCCCTTGGGTGTTTACAAAAGTGATAGTGGTGGTTGCAGCACACCTTCAGAGGTTGGGGATACCTATCGCCCCCTACCTCTACGACTGACTGTTGAAGGGGGAGTTTCCGCAGTCATAGACCACCTCCAGATGAGACTCCTTAAATATTTTTGTGGTTCTTGATTAATGTACCGAAGTCACACCTGACTCCTCAGCAGAAGCGTTTGTTCACCGGAGCTGCCTGGATCCAGTGCAGGTATGAGCCTTACCTCCAAATTTGACTCCGGGAAATTTAGGCTGTGATCTTGATATTTCAGCCTCAGCCCTGGGTCACTGTGGAAGGGGTCGGTGACTTCTTAGTTTCTTGGACGCTTTCATCCTGCTTATTGACTATTCCAGATGGCCGATGCTGCAGTTCAGTGGAATCCAAAGTCTCAATGCGTTCAGCACCAAGAGAACTTGTCAGATTCCATCCAGAATTCGGAGGAGATTACGAAAGACCTGCAATGGTGACTGTTCAACTGCAATTAGACCAGTGCAAGACCTCTGTCTCTCTACACTACCCAGAACTAATTTTGATGACAGATGCATCACTGTTTGGTTGGGGAGGGCATCTGGGAGAGGTAGAGACTGTGGTCTCTGGTGAAGACTGTCCCCCACTTCAACTTTTTGGAGTTGCCTTTCAACTGTCCATCAATGTGAGGCTGGTGCAGGCTCTTTCGGACAACAGCACTGGCATATGTAGTTCTGCAACAAGCAGGTTGACATGGGACCTGGGTCCTGTGAAAGGAGTCCCTGCATCTCTGGAATAGGCTGAGTCGGAAGGACATTTCTCTTGTCGAGAACCACCTGGCAAGATCCTTGAACACCAGTGCTGACAAACTCAGCCGGCGACGCCTAGCAGGTCATGAACGGTAGCTACACCCAGAGGTTGCACAAGGCGTCTTCCAGCAGTGGGTGAAGCCTTGTTCGATATATTCACCACTGCAGAGAACGTTCTGGGCTTGAGAATCTGTCCTTCAATCAGGCTGCCCCTTCAGGAGGCTTTTCTGTTGCAAAAGCAGGGCAGGGTTAAGCACCATCGCCATTAGAGTGGCACACCACTGGATGGCATGGATTACTTGCATCACTGGCTCCTCAAAGCATCTCTCTCAAGATGTTGAACAGCACTTCACGATGGAGATATATATCCACAATGCTTGAGTGTGAAATCAGGCAAAACAAAAATCTGTAACAGTTCAGACCATCCATTATCTGGGAGCTGTTTTGGACATACGAGCTGCAAAAATCTGTCCTTCGAAGGATAGACTGCTGTCTAGCAGCCTGAAGTGTCACTATCTTCTAAAGTCATATCGTCCAACAGTTAGTCAGATTTTATCAGCGGTAGGATTCATGGTTCCACCTGTGTGAGTACAGATTAGACCGCGTCAACATTGTCCCCACGCTCCGTGGTACTGATATTCAGGCAACAAGATTATTTCTCACACAGGCTGCAGGTACTGAATGCAGAACAGTCTAGAAGATGTTCCATATTGATGCTTCGGCAGACTATAATTTCAAATGCCTGCCTTCTGAAATGGGTGGCCTACACAGACCACCTTCAAATACAAGGCACGTGATCAGAAAAGGGGTAAGTTGTACCATATTAATCTCCTATAGTTGACGGCAGTATATTGGTTAGAGTTGCTTCGGTGTCTTTCTCCACCCCTTTAAGGATGAACTTGCCTACTCTATTCAGTACTCATTGCTATTAAAGAAGATCTATCTATAAGACCCTCTCATCTTAGTCTGTTGTTTTTAGGTCGAGCCTGGGCAGTGTATGCTTTTCTCTGCGGCATGTAGTATTGGAGTATGGAATTGAAGCCCCACCCACACTCCGCCCATATTTGTCATTGTTTGAGTCATTTCCTTCGTAAATACTGACTTCTGATTCGTTAATAGGCGTGTTAGTCCCTCCTTAGCACCGCCTTGTCTTCATTTGTAACTTCCCATGAGGATTGGCCCTTTTACTTCAGTTGTTACATGATACGTCTTTTTTAGTCTGTAAGCACTATTTGCTTTAATGAGTTTCTCCTACTGCAGGCACAACATGCTTTCCTAAGCAAAACCAAAGGAAATGATGTACGGAGTGTTGAGCATTGCAAGCACTCACCCCAGTCAACTGATCTGGGTTTAATCCACCACCGTTCTTTAGCCCACTCTGCCACCCCAGTTCAGACATGGCCATATGCAAATCAGTCTGACCCTGTGCCTCATGGGAACAGTCCAGCCCGAACTGCCAAGCCATGTCTTCCCTGGACCGGAAACAAGCTTCCTAGGACCGGTTTCTGGCATTTCAGCCGTCTTCAGCCAGGCTTGCTTGAATCCAGTGGCAAAGTGAGCAAGTGACTCACGTCTGAGCATACCCTGCCAACTTATGGCGAACAAAACAAAACCAAAGGAAATGATGGACGGAGTGTTGAACATTGCAAGCACTCACCCTCAGTCAACTGATCTGGGTTTAATCCACCACCGTTCTTTAGCCCACTCTGCCACCCCAGTTCAGACATGACCATATGCATATCAATCTGACCCTGTGCCTCATGGGAACAGTCCAGCCCGAACTGCCAAGCCATGTCTTCCCTGGACCGGAAACAAGCTTCCTAGGACCGGTTTCTGGCATTTCAGCAGTCTTCAGCCAGGCTTGCATGAATCCAGTGGCAAGGTGAGCAAGGGACTCATGTCTGAGCATTCCCTGCCAACTTATGGCGAACAAAGCAAAACCAAAGGAAATGATGGACGGAGTGTTGAACATTGCAAGCACTCACCCCCAGTCAATTGATCTGGGTTTAATCCACCACCGTTCTTTATCCCACTCTGCCACCCCAGTTCAGACATGGCCATATGCAAATCAGTCTGACCCTGTTCCTCATGGGAACAGTCCGGCCCGAACTGCCAAGCCATGTCTTCCCTGGACCGGAAACAAGCTTCAACATGCTTTCCTGCCACATTCAGCGCGCCATGCGCACTTTACCTTTCCCAGCAGCCCGGGATAATGGCGGCCGCTTCTTTTAATAGGTCTCGCATTTACAAGAGTTTGACAATGCTTTTTATTTATGTGTTAATTAGCAAGACAGATAAGTAAAAGGCATAGTCATTTACAATGCTACTAGCTTAAACTCTTGCAAATGCGAGACCTATTGCATTGCAGATGCTTGTTATACTTTTATTTGCAGGCCTTTCAAGCACTGGGAAAGTCGCGCTTACTTTCCTGTTTGTCTAGTTCATTTTGTGTGAGGTTCGTTCTTTCGTGTGCCTCCTTTTACTTAAGATATTAAACTATATGAACTGTTATCCACCTCTTTCTGCTGCCGTGGACTCACAAATATTTGTGATTGTTATAATTTAGATGAGTTTAGGTGATTAAGTTGTTAAACTGTCAAGTCAATCATGATGTATTTTACAGAATAATCAATTATTTTCAGAGTGACCTTGCAAGACAAGTTGTTATATAAAAAATATCAGAGGTGATATTTCTTCCTATACATTTTGTTGCATCTGTCCAAATTGTATGCATTCATTTTTCAAAATTTCACAAGAAAGTTATTATTTTTTTAATGTTCAGCGACTTTGAACCAAAGCTTTTATCCTTGAAATATCTTATGTGCTCCTCTGATTAACGTGTTTAATTGCGGAAAACAAAAAACAAAAAACACTAGTATTGGAGAATTATGGATTTTGAGTCTCTCTAAATAAGTACACATAGTTGAAGTGTTGAGAAGAGGGCTGGAGTCATCATCAGCCAATCTGTATATTCTGGGCAGAAAAATGTAAGTGCACATCTGTTTCCTCAATAATAAATAAAATATGAAAGAAGTCCTAGATCTTTTACTTGCCCCCCTTTTCATGAAAGCTATTTGTTTACTGAAAGCCTGCTTCCATATTTGCCCATCAACAGGCACCCTAGCAACTAGTGTCATTCTTCTTGAGTATTTGAAGAACTCTGTGTATATTAACGGATTAGCCTTTCTGTAAGCGTGAAATTCCTAGAGTGATAGGAGCTACAAGATATAACTAACCATGAAAAGTATTTTGCCCGAGAGCATACTACAATTTTTGGGTATTTGACTATGACACTGTCTTCTTTCAATCTGTGCCCCAAACAATCAGATTCAGATACTTTAAAAAATGACTGCTGACAGATGTTGGATCCAAATGGTCAAGCATGTCATTTCAGTTGTGTGATTATTATCAGTCCTTACTGTGCAAACAGATCAGTAAACTTTCTTAAAATTTGGGAAGATTAACCTTAGAAACTATATCAGCATCATTGGCAGATAGGAAGGTGGTAATCTTTTCTCCTCCCTGACTCGACGCCCATACTAATGTAGTGGTTAGTTGTGTAGAGAACTTTAGCTAGTCAAGGAGGAGCGGTGCGATGATGCACCCTTGGTTAACTTCACGGATATGGGTGAATGAGCTGTGGGCAGGAGATGCACATGTTGCGTTCTGGGAATGATGCTTGATTGATGATTTGGAGTGATGATGCAAAAACCACTCATCTGCATGGCTTTAAAAAGACTCAGTGGGACCCCTGGTGATCTAAGAATATTCCATAGTTTTGTTACCTTAGGTATTTGTAAAGCGCACTGTCACCATTGAGGGTTTCCTGGCACTGAGCGGGTGTGTGTGTTTAGTCCTGCCTCAGGTTGGTTAATTGACAAGTCAGCTTCTTGTGGAAGAGAGGAGGAGACTGATGTGGAGTGGGAGGTCATTCCAAGCTTTAGGAGCAGTGTAAGAGAACACCTGTCGTCCTGATCTTTTTCTATATAAGTGTATAGGAGTCCTGCGGAGCGAAGGTGTATCAGTGGTTGGTGGAAAGAGATCTGACTGTTCAGGAGGTGGGGCCTGAGTTGTGTAGTGCCCTGAATAAGCGAATTTGTGTATCGGTTGCCAGTGTATTTCCTTAACATGTGGTGTGATGACATTTCTGGGTGGGAGGTTGAGGATGAGCCTGGCTGTCGAGTTCTGGATGGCTTGTAGTCTTTTAGTGAGTTGCTAGGTGATTCCAGCGTAGAGGGTGTTCCTATAGTCTGGTTACTAGGGCATGAATGATAGTTTCCTAGTGTTGCTTGGGAGGCATTTGCAGATCTTCCTCAGCATCTTTTTGGGTGTGGAATTGCGGATGCAGTGACAGCGTTGACTTCTGCTGCTGATAATTATTCAGACGTTCCTGTAGTGTGTGTTGGGTGTGATGCCTGAGTTCTGCTATCAACCAGTTGGAGTGTGGTGTTCCTGCAAAAGATCATTAGTTCTGTTGTGTCTGTGTTGCCCTAAAGACAGTTGGCTTTTATCTAGTTAGCAACTTCGACCACACCTGCAGGGAACTTGTTTCTTGTATTGGTGGGTCTAGCATGAGAGGGAGAGTCTGAGTTGCTTGTTGCCTGCATATGAGAGGATGTTAATATGTGAAAGGATGACTTGTCCCGAAGGATCATGTATGAGTTTGAGGGTGGGGTTGAGCAATGTGCCTTTAAAGCATTCCGCTGATATGTTTGTGGGTATCTCAGGAGTAAAGTACCAGGATGACAGCTTGTATTCTATCCATTAATAAGGAGCAGATCCAGCGTAGAACAGGTACTTGGATACCTATATCTTTCAGGAAACTGGTGAAGATGGGGGTGCAAGAGCGTGTTGATTGCTGCAGAAAGGTCCAGGAGAGTGAGGACTATTGTGTCTCCTCTATCATGCGAACTGATGAGTGCGGTTTTTGCACTGTGGTTGGACCTGAATCTGGACTGTTTGGCATCTAGGAGCTGTTTTTTGCTGAGGTGATCAGTGAGGCATTGGTTGATTTGTTTCTTAAAAAACGTTGCCAGTATGGTAGGAGTGAGGTGGTCTGTAGTGGAAAGAGTGAACATGTCAGCCAATGGTGTCTTGAATAGGGGCATGATGGTGGCATGTTCCCAGGTGTCTGGGAATGTGACACAGTCAATAGAGCCGTTGTGGATGGGTGTTAGTGCTTCGCTGATTACTAGGAGTGTTTCGTGAAGGCGTGGTTGGGGCAGCAATCTGATGGAGCCCCCGAATGGTTGTTTTTCATGAAGGAAGTGATTTTGACGGTGGTGATAGAAGGCTATGAGATGAGGGTTCGTTCAGCGGCCGTGATGTGAAGTTGAATTGCAACGGTGGCTGGGTCCAGTTGACCTTCGAAGTTACTATATTTGGCAGTTATTTTGTTTTAGAAGAATTCTGAAAGTTTGTTGCAGAGGTCTTGAAGGGGATGTTGTGGAGGCAGGAGGCGATGCGGTGAAAACTTTGATTACAAAGAAGATTTCCTTGCTGCTGTTAGTGCTAGTGTCGAAGCGATCGGCAAGAGATGTGGGCTGGATGTTCCTTATCCGCTGATGGTAGCGTCGTTGAGCTAAATTGAAGATTTCTTTATCTGCGGTGTCTCTACTTGTTCTCCATTTGCGCTTCAGTTGCTTGCATTGACATTTAGTCAGCCTCTTTGCCAGCTTTATGCTAGCTGGCCTGTGGTCGGGCTCTTGCCGTTGATTTGCACTTGAGGAAAGCCTCCTAAGTGATGTCACCTCATGTGGGAAAACAGTGGTGTCACTTGTGAGGATGGATGATGGAATATCTAATGATTTCACTTCCTAATCCAATTGGAAAATGTTTAAGCAGTCTGCAAGGGAGATTTCATCAGTGTTACATACTTAATCGTTTCAGCGTAAAAATCTGATCAATTTGATTGAGGTTTAGTTGAGTTTCCCTCTGAAAACTAGTTGAATGTCCCTCTGAAAACTAGCCAATTATTATATTATTTATAAAAGTGCTTTGCTATAAATCTTCCTAAACAAATTGATCTTGTTTATTGGCTGATAATTGATTAGATAATCAGAGGTTTCTTTTTAAAACTCTAGAGTATCTTTTCATGTCGACATGAGTGTGGCAAAGTTGATATTAAAGGTATAAAATTAGCGATGTTATTGATGTAAGGTCCCCAGAATTCCAGATTGCGTTTGCGAGGGTCAGTAGGGACTTTGCCTACATTTGAAGCCCTGTTGCCACTCTGTTAATCAGTTACGGCGGTCCAATGATAGGGCTGGCTGGTTAGCTGGGCTGGCTTGTTCCAGTAATTGGGGATACAACAAGGGGAGAAGTGTGGCGCAGCGGGCAGGGCAACTGGCTCCAGAGCGTAGGGCTCGCGGTTCGATTGCCGGCAGCAGCTCAGCACCATGTGACTCTGGGCACCAGCTCACTTAATCTCCCCGACTGCCCCCAGTGCCTTGAGACCCTTAGGGGTGAGTAGTTCGCGCTTTACAAATACTAGCTTTAGATTTAAGGGATCTCCGTCTCATGTACAGAACATTTTGTGTCCGAGATATTCAGAAAGTGGTGCAAAATGTTTATATATGCTAATCTTTCAAGAATATAGTTCAGGGCTGCTATAGGTATCTTTATTTCCTTGGGAGACAATGTGCCAGGCATACTAAGCAGTCATCACAACATATAACTTTCTAGTACCTAATATTTGATTGTGATTTTACTACTTTATCTATTTTTAGAAGGTGTTATTCCTTTTTGATTTTGCCTTTTTTATAGGACGGGTTTCCCTCTTAGTGTGGTCCCCTGTGAAGTTATACATAATTGATTGATACTACCAAACATGTGGATTGTGTTTAAATCCAGGAAGTGTGTTAGGATTCATTGCAATTGACTGTAGCAAAAGTTTTTATTATTTATTGCTAATTTAACTGTTCCTGTTTTTGCCATAGGGCTGACGAAATTGAGATGATCATGACAGACCTCGAAAGAGCTAATCAGGTAGGCTTTAAAGTCCTTTATTTGTGCATGTTTGTCTGATTTTTCACATTTTCAACTTTCTTGGGTGGGCCATAAGCTAGTTTGGCCTTCTATTCTGATTTACATGTTTACTATCCATGTTATATTAGATTGTAACACCATGCAGACTTGGGTCAAAAAGCAGAGCGGGGGTGGGGAATGTTGAATTTCTTACTGAAGCCGTAATACAAACCTTGGCAAAGCTAGTAGGTCTGGCCTTGAAGACCTATTGACTGTTCAAATGATTTTTTGTGATCTTCAAATCTGTGCAGCATGGCTAAAGAGGAAAGGTGCTATGGCGCTACCACTGCGATTGTCATTTTGTACGGGAGCATATACGTCACTATGCATTAACACACCTACAAATTGAGACAAGCTTTTTTTCCTTTCTTTTTATTTGCCGATCCGAGATGGATCTGTGAACTAAAAGAAAAAGTGGATGGGGCATGCCATTATATAAGAAACAAGTAAATAAGAGTGACAACCAAAGGTAAGCAATGGGTGGTATTTCAGCCCACTATTAAAGATCTGGTAAGCTGGCTATTGGTATTTTGCTACGCTTTCTGGTAGGCTCAACCAAAAAGTGTTTAATGATCACTGCTAACTAAAATATCAGGTCAGTGATGTTATTTATTGAGCAGGCATACAATTTAAAGCATACATTGTTGTGTCATAGGATTTGATGAAACATTGGTAGTTAATGCAGAGACTTTGGCAGACAATACACAAAGTTTTGGATTTCATGCGGCTGGTGACTTCTGCCATGCTCTTGGCGAGCTTACCTTGGGCGCTGGCAGTGTCCTTTGAGAGTGAGAGGATCAATTGTGTGTTGTCAGTGTAGGAGGTGATGGTGATTCCATATGTTCGCACTAAGTTGATGAGTGGGACCAGTGAAGAGCATGGGCTTGACACAGTGTGCCATGCCCACAACACACACTGCTCTGGCATACCTCAGTCACCCCTCTAGCTGGGTGCCCTATGCCAGTGGTGTGGGTACAGGAGCATGAGCCCTGTGCCCCTACAGTACCCAGGTCCATTCCTGGGAACTGTAAGTGCAGTGCTGCCATTAAGAGTATATGGTGCTGGGAGGTCGTCAACACCAATCTCCACAGCACCGTGATGGCTACACTGAAGACTGAGAAGTTTGGTATCAAACTTCTCAGCACATTAAACCCGCACTGATGCCAGTGTGGGATTTAATGTACAATGCAGGACAGAGGGCAACTTAGACTTGCCCCCTCAACCTAACCTACAATCCACATCCTGTCTGAGGGGCTGCCTAGGCTGCCACACAGCAGACACATTGCTGGACCCCTGGGTAGAGACCCATCCGCTCTCCTGGGCCTGCAACAATGCACATCCTGGGCGAGGTGCTAGGTCTCCTCAACCCAGGATGGGCAGGGGAAGCTTCAAAGGCATGCTGCCTTTGTGAGCTTCTCCAGGCCACTTGCTGTACTCAGCAACTGGCCCCTACCGGTTCTGCCCCCCACCCTGGCGGGAAGACTGCCAGGTAACCCCAAGGAAGGAAAGGGGGTGTGCCAGCCTCTGCCAACCCCACCCCTCATGTGGGGTAGGCGAGGTGAAGCACATCTCCGGGCTCTCGCCATCTTGAAGATGAGGAGCCCTGCCCAATCAGGGCAAGGCTACTGCCCCCCACAGAAGAGTGGCAGGATAGGGGGTGTACCCACCCCAGGGAAGGAACCCATTGGTCCCTGCCCTTTACCTACCTGTAACGCCCCTAAATTGAGTATTTAAGGGCTCCCTGAACCTTCCTTCCTTAAATCCAGACTCCGAAACAAGCAAAGAAGATCAAGAAACAAGAAAACCTGCCGTGCAGATGCTAACAAGAGGAAGACACCAACTGATTTGGCCCCAGCCCTACCGGCCTATCGACCCTCAAACCTGCTCCTGTTAAACCCCGGCATCTCCAGTGGTCAGCAACCTCACAAACCCCGGAGGACCTGACTGCCTCGTGACTCTAAGCAGCTGGGACTTCCACGAGCAGTGGTACTGCTCAAAGCAAGTAACAAGCCCCTGGCAACAGCCAGGAACCGCGACTCCTGCACACTCTGCACCCGCCAAGCCTGGCCTGTGCCGGAGTGGACAAAGACCACGAGGACGTCCTCCCAGCGATTGTGACCCCGAATCCAGCCCCCAAGGACTCACCTCGACGCTCCTGACGACGCCTGCAGCCTCAGAACCAGGGACCCCCCCAACCGCGATCAACAGAGGGTAAGATTTCCCGACACCAAAAGGCACCCCTGCACCTGTGGCCCCCTGTGCCCAACTCCTGGGTGCCTACCTATCCACCAACTACCCAACTTACCTCTCGAAGTGGTGGTCGCACCTGAAGAATCTTCATCCCCGAGCTTGCAGCCTTTGTTCGTTCTTGAGCTTCTCCATTGAAATCCATTGAGCGCCCGACGGCTCAAAAGCACCCTGTCGCCTGAGTGCCCCTGGCAGTGCAACCTCTACCCTAATCTACTTCCCCACTTGCCCTGAGTAAGTGACCAGGAGCCCAGCTCCCACAGCCGCGTGGCCTGCTTGCCTGCAGCCACCAACCAAAGGCCCTCCGGCCTCTAATAGGATAACATTGGGCCTAACCCACTCTGCACCCAGCTGCCCCAGTGCCGCTGAGGGTGTAACAACTGTACCTACCTGACCCTGGGAGAACCCTGAGTCTATGCCCAGAACCTTAACTCTGCCAGTCGAGTACTTACCCAAAAGCCGATAACTCACTTTTCTTCCATCGGGTAACATTGACTGGTTGTCAATGTTCTAAGTGTCGAATTTTGAAACTTTAAACTATTCATCTAAAATCAGCCGAATAACGAAAACAAATTTACTCACCTGCTATCAGGAGAGATCCCAGTGCTGGATCTTGGTGCCCAGCACTGACCCTGCAAAGTAATTACAACCGTACTTACCACTAACTTGATTTTCCTCCATAGGATAACATTGCCTGGTTTTCACAACAAATTCTTCTAAGTGTCGATTTTTGAAACTTACAAATATTCCTTAAAAATCGCCTGTATAACAAAAACACTTTCTTCCAACTGTTTACAGGAGATGCACCAGTGCTGGATCCACGATCCAACACTGAGAACGATAACCCTACTTGCCTGCTATGTGAATTTCCTCCTATAGGATAACATTGGTGATTCTATGTGAAAAAGTTTCTAAGTGTCAACTTTTAAAATACAATAATATTCCTTAAAAATCATTCCTGTAACCAAAACGTATTTACTTACCTGTTTTCCAGGAACTGTCCCAGGACTGAATCTAGGATCCAGTCCTGAGGTTAGAAAAGTAATCCTAAAAGTAATCTATTGCATTTACTTTGAAATTCCCATTGAGCTCAATTTAAAATTGTGTTTGAATTGTGTTGCCCATTGCAACTACTGTAACTATTTCATTCAAAAGTCTGTTGCCTATTGAAAAGTATTTAACTAAAGTATCTAATTCTGAGAAAGTATATGTTCGAGGCATATGAGCTGCAGATTACACACTTTTGCATAGATCGCCATCTGGTGTTGGGCCCGGATGTTTGCAGTTTGTTTTTCCTCTTGGAAAGTCTTTGGAAGTCACAAGGTCGGTGACTCCTCCCTTGGTTCGTATTGCGCATGGGCTTCGACTCCATCCTCAGATTGTTTTTTTCCGCCATCGGGCTCGGATGTAATACTTCGCGCTCCAGTTCCGAACATTTCCAGTTCGACGATCGAAGCGGAATCCTCGCTCATCGCGGTATTGTTCCGATACCAAATCTCCTCTTCTCTTCAACACATCTTCGATTCCAGTCGTCGACGGCGGCCTTCGGGCCTATCCAAGCTTCGGTCCCGGCTGATGGAAAGAACTCCATTCAAGAAGTGCCCTCGATGTGGGTCCAAATTCCCCCACACCGATCTTCATGAGGTGTGCAACCTCTGCCTCTCCCCTGAACACGAGGCTCGAGACTGTCCCGCCTGCAAGTCTTTCAGATCGAAAAAGACTATTCGAGATCGAAGGGCCAGACGAAACATGGTGTTCGAGGCATGTGGGCTGCTGAATTCATATCTGTGCATAGATCGCCGCCTAGTGTTGGATCCGGATGTTTGCACGTTGTTGTCCTGGAAGAGTCTTCGAAGTATCCTGGGATAGGTGACTCCTCCCCTGGACTACAGTGCGCATGGGCATCCTCTCCATCCTCAGATTGTTTTTTTCCGCCATTGGGTTCGGATGTGTTATCTTGACTCAAGTTAGGAAAACCTGTTTTCAGGCCAAAAGGCCTTTAGCTCGCGTCAGTACTGTTATCGATCGGTATCGATAGTATCCCTGTTAGTTTACTAACTTCTAGAACAAACTTTCGCATCTTACCCGTCCGTCGATTCGACATCAGCGATGGAATCGAGAACACCATTCAAGAGGTGTCCGGTATGCAATGCGAAATACCCCCACGTCGACGTCCATCCGGTGTGCAACAAATGCCTCTCACCGGATCACGACGAATCTACATGCATGGCCTGTGCCAGATTTCGATCCAAGAAGACTCTACGGAATCGACGAGCGGCGAGACTCGAGGCGCAGCAAGCGGCACCGGCCCCGGCCAACATCTTCAACGCCGAGACCGAAGACGTCGAAGAAGTGGAGAACCTACCCTCCAGTCCCGTTTCCGAACATGACTCCGGATCGGAAGACGCCGACGAAACACTCTTTCGCAGAGATGAAGACGACACCGAGGTAGGAGACTACGATGAGGCCTTAGGGGCCGAAGAGAGTAGCTCCGGTGACGAGCAAGGCCTACCCGTTCAGACTGAAGAAAGCCCAGTGCAACAGTCTATGGCTCCGGTCGAGGGATCGCCTTCGGGCCTTACCCAAGACTTATCCCGCAGTTCTTCGGCCCCGCCCTCGGGCCCGGCCTCGGACATTCAGCGGCAGCCATTAATGCCAAAAATGGCTGGTTTCCCTTCTCTAAAACCGAAACCGAAAGCAGTATTGGTTCACTTGAAACCGAAACCGAAAGTGGCGCTGGTCGGATCGAGGCCCTCCACACCTTCGACGCCAGCAAAACACATCGGCACCGAGCGCACCAAACGAGACTTCGGTGCCGAACTCGAAGCGGCCGACGTCGGAGTCGACACAAGGAAGAAGACCGTCGGTACCACCAAACCTGCTCGGCTCCCGGCACCGACGCAATCGACTCCGACCCCAAAGGTCAAACAGCCTGCTGCGTCTCACGCCGCTTCCACGGCGACATCTAAGCCACAATCATCGAAGAATTCGACGGCCACTCCCGCCCCTCGACTCGATGACCCACCGGCGCCGAAAAAATCCACGACCGCCTCAACTGAACCGGTCGGTGCGAAAGACTCGAGGGCGCTCCAGACTCGACCCATTGCTGCGCAAAGCACCAAAAAGAAAATGGTCCTCCAGGACACGTCGGGCTCCGAGCCAATTAAAGCTCCAGCAGCCTCTTCGACACCAGCCATCATTACTTTTGGCCTGCCACCATACACGGCCCCGAAAATGTTCCAAATCAGGACACGGGTGACCCATACCACAATCACGCCTGCCGAACACTCTGCGGAGACGTCTCCATCGCATATAATCGACGCCGACACCAGCAGGATGATTATCCACAAACGGAAAATAACTTCGGAGCCGGCTTTGGACTCCTTCAGGATTCCATTAAAAAGAAAGCTGCCTGTGGCTTCAGAACCAGTTCTTTACGAACCCTTCCACTCACCCTACCAGGATCCACAATCCTTCTCTCCCACACACTCCGACACGGATGCGTTGGGGGACTACATGGGTGACCAGGTCCCCTACCCCGGAGACATGGACCCTGACGGCCAGCAAGACCCTGATCAAACTTGGGATGACCCTGTGGACCCAGGTGCACCTATGGATGCACAAGACCCGCAACTCTATGGAGCAAAAACATCTCCCACAGAGGACACAGCAGCATTCAACGCTCTAATTGAACGTGCCGCGGCCAATCATGGGGTGCAACTTCACTCGGACACCGTCGAGGACGACTTTCTTATGGATACTTTTGCTTCCTCAGAAAGAAATATAAAAACTCTACCCATGTTGAAGGGTGTCCTCAAACCAGCAAAGGACATCTTCAAGGAACCCACCAGGGCAAGAGTGATAAACCCCAGGATCGACAAAAAATACAGATCAGCGCCTGGGGACCCTACTTACATCAGAGGCCAATTACCTCTGGATTCCATTGTCGTTGCGAATGCTCGCAAGAGGGCACACTCACAAACAACAGGTGACGCTCCTCCCCCGGACAAAGAGTCCAAGGTGTTAGAGACCTCTGGCAAACGGATTGCCGCCCAGGCAGCCAACATATGGCGCATTGCCAATACTCAAGCACTCCTCGCTCGCTACGATAGAGCGCACTATGACACATTAGAGCAACTAATCCAACATCTCCCTGACCAATTCAGAGAAGGTGCAGAGATCCTCATCAGGGAGGGACAGCTCCTCACAAACGCATCCATCAAGTGCGCGCTGGATGCCGCAGACACAGCTGCCAGGGCCATAAACACTAGCGTCATGCTGCGACGACATGCCTGGTTACGAATCTCCGGATTCAAACCTGAGGTGCAAAACAACATACTCAACCAGCCTGTCAACCCCGACTATTTATTCGGCCCGGAGGTTGACACCACCCTAGAGAAAATAAAGAAGGACACGGACACTGCAAAGTCCATGGGGGCTCTCCAAACTCAGTCCTTTCGGAGCGGCTCCTTTCGTCGCCCCGGAAATAGAGGAGCAGGTAGAGGACAGGGGTCACAGCAAACATACAACAAGAGCAATACACAAACTACCTACGATAAAAACACCCGGGGTGGATATCGTGGCTCCAGTACAAAGGGCAGAGGACGCGGCTACGGCAACACCAGGTCCTCCCCCAAGAACAAGCAGTGACGCCCTCTCCCTTCCTCCCGACCACATAACACCTGTCGGGGGAAGGCTACAAAGGTTCCTGTCCACGTGGAACTCCATCACCACGGACAGGTGGGTCAAAGATATTGTCAAATACGGTTACTGTCTAGAACTAACCTCCACTCCACCCACAATACCTCCAAAAAACCGTCCTATGTCCTCAGAGCACTTAACGCTCTTACAGCAGGAGGTGCAAAGTATGCTTCTAAAAGGCGCAATAGAGGTCGTACCCGTCCACGAGAAAGGTACGGGGGTGTACTCCCTGTACTTTTTAATACCGAAGAAGGACGGGTCACTCAGACCTATATTAGACCTGAGACCCCTAAACAGATACATTCTTTCCGAGCATTTTCACATGTTCACTCTCCAGCAAGTCCTCCCGCTGCTCAAGCAGGGAGACTTTCTAGCCACACTGGACCTCAAGGATGCGTATTTCCACATACCCATTCACCCATCACACAAAAAATACCTCAGGTTCACTGTTCAAGGACAGCATTACCAATTCAGAGTCCTTCCCTTCGGCGTGACAACGGCACCAAGGGTGTTTACAAAGTGCCTAGCTACTGTAGCGGCACATCTACGGAGGCAGCACATACACGTCTACCCTTACCTGGACGACTGGCTCGTTCAAGTGAAGTCAGCCCAGCAATGTGCCAGCCACATGTCCCGCACCATTCACCTCCTTCACAGTCTAGGGTTCTCACTGAATTACCCAAAATCCCATCTCCAGCCCGCACACGTACAACAGTACCTTGGTGCAACTATAGACACTCTGGCAGCCACAGCTCAGCCAAATTTAGTGAGAATCAACAGCATGCAAATGCTGATTTCCAAGTTCAAACCACAACACTCCCTGCCCGCGCGAGTGTTCATGCAGTTGATAGGCATGATGGCCTCCTGCATCTTCATAGTCCCACACGCGAGACTACATATGCGCCCGCTTCAGGAGTGCTTAGCACGTCAGTGGAATCAGGCTCAAGGACAGTTGAAAGACCTAGTGTTGGTGAGCGGTCGGGCATACAACTCTCTGCATTGGTGGAATCCACAAAACCTTTGCAAGGGCCGACCGTTCCAAGAGCCTGTCCCACAGATAATACTGACGGCGGACGCGTCTCTCCAGGGATGGGGAGCTCATGTACTCCATTACACAGTGCAGGGACTATGGACACAACAACAAAAGAAGAGGCACATCAACCTCCTAGAGCTGATGGCAATCTTCCTCGCTATGAAAGCATTCAAAGTACACTTGTGCAACAAAGTCGTGTTGATCCGGACGGACAACATGACTGCCATGTACTACATACAGAAGCAGGGAGGAACACACTCTCCACAGTTGTCTCATCTGGCTCAGAGCATGTGGAAGTGGGCCATTCAGAGGAACATGTTCCTCATGGCAGAACACCTCCCCGGCAAAGACCACCAGATGGCGGATCTGCTCAGCAGACACAGCCACCAGATGCACGAGTGGGAGTTACACCCATCAGTACTCCAACCGTACTTCCAGCAGTGGGGTCATCCAGAGATAGACCTATTCGCGACAAGCGAAAACGCAAAATGCCAAAGCTTTGCCGCCAGGTTCCCACATCCGCAGTCGCAGGGCAATGCGATATGGATGAACTGGTCCGGCAGATTTGCGTACGCTTTTTCCCCAGCACCACTGATACCGCTGGTGGCACGCAAACTGCGTCAACACTCACTGACGCTCGTCCTGGTTGCTCCAACGTGGGCACGCCAACCGTGGTACACCACCTTTCTCGAACTTTCCGTGGTGCCGCATCAAAGGCTACGGATCAAACCCGAGCATTTGACGCAGAACCATGGAGAGATTCAGCACCCAGATCCGCAACAGCTGAACCTGGCAATCTGGCTCCTGAAGTCCTAGAGTTTGGCTACCTCAACCTGCCACCTGACTGTATGGACATCATTAAGGAGGCCAGGCGACCCACTACCAGAGCTTGCTATGCAGCCAAATAGAAGAGGTTCGTCATTTATTGCAATAATAATGACATTAACCCGCTAGACGCATCCATCCAAAACATTATTTGTTACCTATTACACCTATACCGATGCAATCTGGCGTACACCTCTATACGTGTCCATTTGACCGCAATATCAGCCTATCTGCAGACCAGGCAGCACCTCTCTCTATTCAGAGTGCCTGCCATCAAAGCATTCTTGGAAGGACTCAAACGAGTCATTCCTCCAAGCCACCCACCGGCTCCGATGTGGAACCTTAATTTGGTCCTCACACGCCTGATGGGTCCACCCTTTGAACCTCTACACTCATGCGAGATTCAATTCCTTACCTGGAAAGTAGCTTTCCTAGTAGCGATCACTTCTTTGAGGAGAGTTAGTGAACTCCAGGCACTAACCGTTCAAGAGCCATTTATACAGGTCCACGCCAACAGGGTCGTACTACGTACCAACCCCAAATTCATGCCAAAGGTGGTATCGCAGTTCCACATGAATCAAACCATTGAACTGCCCGTTTTCTTCCAAAACCCACAAACTGTCGCAGAAAGGGCACTCCACACACTAGATGTCAAAAGAGCCCTCGTGTATTATATCGACAGGACCAAACCCTTTAGGAAAACACAACAACTTTTCGTTGCCTTTGCCCCACACCACAAAGGTAACGCTATCTCCAAAGCAGGAATAGCCAGATGGATCGTTAAATGTATCCAAATTTGCTATCAAAAGGCTAAACGTACTTTAACGATTCCCCCACGAGCCCACTCAACACGTAAGTTAGAGGCCTCAATGGCTTTCCTAGGAAACATTCCTTTGCATGACATATGTAGAGCAGCCACCTGGTCCACTACACATACATTTACCAAACACTATTGTGTAGATGTGCAATCAAAACAGCAGGCAGCTGTAGGACAGGCTGTTCTCAAAACTCTTTTTCAGACCGCTGCAGCTTGCACTGGTAGCCGCCGCTAATAAGAGGGCACTGCTATATATTCTATGCACAGATATGAATTCAGCAGCCCACATGCCAAGAACAGATGCATACTGGTAAGTAGCATATTCAGCACTCCTCGACCTCCGTTCCAGTCGACCACTTCGGGGACGACGTCGAAGCTCCGGGACAGCAGCACACCGAAGAGGACCTAATCAGTGCTTCCGAAGCCGACGACTCGGATGTGGAGGACATCACCCCGGCGCAGAGGGTCGTGAGTACTATACCCCCTCCCACACCTAAAAAGGCTTCGGTCACGCCTTCGCCTCCGGGCCTAGGCAAGCCCAGAGTCACTGCTTCCAACACCCCACCTTCGGGCCCGGTGAAGAAGCCAAATAAGCCTTCCGACGGCTCGGGCTCGAGCCAGCCTGCTAGCGGTGCCCAGAAACACACTTCGGCACCGAAGAGACCGGCCTCTACCTCGACACCGAGCTCCGCACCAAAGTCCTCTGTGTCGAAACCTAGCCTTTCGGTACCGACCAAACCCCATAAGGCCCTCGGCACCGACACTCCCGCGCCGAAGCCTACATCGGCGCCAACCAAAAAATCGGAGGCTCCAAAAAAGCACGGCACGGACAAGCCTAAAAAGTCATCGCCCCCGAAACCTTCGGCGTCGACGGAACCAACATTGTCACAGGAACTGTTTACACCGGATCCCTTGCAAAAGACACTTACCAAGGATCCAAAGACTGGACATTTGGCACTCTCTTCAAAAAAGAGACATTTGGACAAACCGGCTCCGCCTCCACCTCCAAAGAGGAAAGACTCTGCTATCTCCCCTTTTAGAGTGCCTTCCCCACCTCCTCCACCCTCTCCGCCCCCTCTGCCTTCTCCACCCCGCCTCATTGCTCCCCGTGTCCGGACGATGATGATCAGGGGGACCCATATTACGATCCAGGGGATGTGAACAAGACCCCACCCCTACAGGATCCCCAGACCCATGGGACCACTATAATAATCCAGACATCCCAGATGTCCCACAAGATGACCTTTACCCGTCCAGGCCATCTCCACCAGAAGACGCATTAGGTTTTCACCACCTACTTCAGAGGGCGGCTCATTATCACGGGGTAGAGCTACACACTGACCCGGTAGAGGAAGATTTCCTCCTCGACACCTTTGATACCGCACATAGGTCTACCTCCATACTACCTATGCTCAAGGGGGTAATAAAACATGCGCCACAGGTCTTTAAAGACCCAGTCAGGGCTAGGGTCATTAACCCACGCATAGAGAAAAAGTATAAAGGTGCCCCCACAGATCCTGCCTATATCAAAGGGCCAGAACCACTAGATTCCCTAGTGGTCTCCACTGCACGGAATAGGTCAATCTCCCAGGCGTCAAGCGAAGCACCACCACCTGACAAAGAGTCATAGCTACCGCTCACCAAGTGCATAGCGGTAGTGGCGGCACACCTCAGAAGACAGCACATTCACTTCTTCCCATATTTGGACGACTGGCTAATAAAAGCCACGTCCTACAACCAATGTGTACATCACACCGCCACTACAATCCAACTACTTCACCAGCTAGGTTTCACGGTGAACCACCAAAAGTCCCAGCTAATACCATCCCACACAAAGCAATACCTCGGTGCCACTATAGACACCTCAAAAGCCATAGCCTACCCCAATCCTGCCAGGATTTGCAAGCATTCGGGCTTTGCGTCAAAGATTCATACCTGAACACTCTCTCCCAGCAAGAGTGTTTATGCAACTAATAGGGATGATGGCATCTTGCATTTTCATAGTGCCTCATGCAAGACTCCAGATGCGTCCACTCCAAGAGTGCTTAGCGTGCCAATGGAACCAGGCCCAGGGGCAACTGACAGATCTGGTGTTGGTAGACGGTCACACCCATCGCTCTCTGCAGTGGTGGAACACCACAAATCTTTCCAGAGGTCGACCGTTCCTGGACCCGGTTCCACAAATAATCCTAACAACAGACGCATCGCTCTCCGGCTGGGGAGCTCATCTGTTACACCTCACAGTGCAGGGCACATGGACGCCGCAACAAAAGTTACTCCACATCAACCATCTGGAGTTACTGGCAATCTCTCTAGCCCTAAAATCCTTTCAGACACAGATTTTAGGCAAGGCAGTCCTTATTCGCACAGACAATATGACGGCCATGTACTACATTCAAAAACAAGGCGGCACACACTCTCCACAGCTCTCTCAACTAGCACATAGCATATGGAGATGGGCAATTCCACACAAAATCTTTCTGCTAGCCCAACATGTCCCAGGAGTCTAAAACACCATAGCAGATCTGCTCAGCAGACAGACGCAGCAGATCCACGAGTGGGAACTTCACCCGCAGGTTCTTCACCCGTTCTTTCAGATGTGGGGGCATACACAGATAGACCTCTTCGCCACCCACGAAAACAAAAAATGCCCACTCTTCGCCGCCAGATACCCACACCCATTGTCCAAAGGCAATGCGATATGGATGAACTGGTCAGGCAAATTTGTGTACGCCTTTCCACCTCTCCCACTAATTCCATTAGTGGTGCGAAAGCTACAACAGCACCCCCTCACCCTGATTCTAGTAGCTCCAACATGGGCCAGACAACCGTGGTACACCACGCTGCTGGAACTCTCGGTAGTGCCACACCAAAAGTTACACCTCTCACCATGCCTCCTAACCCAGAACCATGGAGAGATCAGACACCCGGACCCAGCTCAGCTCAACCTTGCGATCTGGCTGCTGAGATCCTAGAATTCGGATACCTTAACTGTATGAACGTCATCAGGGAAGCTAGACGCCCTACCACTAGAGCCTGCTACGCTGCAAAGTGGAAAAGATTTGTTGTTTATTGCCATAACAACACAATCAACCCTCTAGACGTATCTATACAGCACATCATATGCTACTTGCTCCATCTACAGAGGTGTAACCTAGCATATACATCCATTCGGCTACACCTCGCAGCAATTGCCGCTTACCTACAAAACAGAAAGCACCTATCACTTTTCAGAGTGCCTGCCATTAAAGCCTTCATGGAAGGCCTCAAACTAATAATTCCCCCCAGAGTACCACCCTCACCTCTGTGGAACTTAAATATAGTTCTCACAAGGCTAATGGGACCGCCTTTCGAACCTTTGCATAAATGTGAACTGCAATTTCTCACATGGAAAACAGCTTTTCTTGTAGCCATCACTTCCCTTAGAAGGGTCAGTGAGATACAAGCACTTACTATACAAGAACCTTTTCTCCAAATGCACCACAACAAGGTTGTCCTCCGTACCAACCCAAAATTCCTACCCAAAGTTATTTCCCCCTTCCATCTGAACCAATCGGTAGAATTACCGGGTTTTTTCTCGCAACCTCAAACTGTTGCAGAAAGGGCTCTACACACGCTAGATGTTAAAAGGGCCCTACTTTACTATATCCAGAGAACACAACCTTTCAGAAAGACCAAACAACTGTTTGTCTATTTCTCTCCACCACACAAAGGCAACCCCATTTCTATATCAGGGATAGCTAGGTGGATTGTAAAATGCATACAGATTTGCTACCACAAGGCAAAACGAACGCTATCTGTTCCCCTAAAGGCCACTCTACACGAAAGATAGGGGCTTCTATGGCTTTTCTAGGGAACATCCCATTAGATGATATCTGCAAAGCAGCTACATGGTCAACACCGCACACTTTCACTAAACATTACTGTGTAGATGTGCAAACCAAGCAACAAGCTTGTGTGGGCCAGGCTGTACTAAAAACACTATTTCAAACCACTGCAACAGATACCGGTGGTCGCCGCTAGGGTTGGCAACTGCTATATAGTCTATGCAAAAGTGTGTAATCTGCAGCTCATATGCCTCGAACGGAGTATGCTACTTACCAGTATGCATCTGTTCTTGGCTTGTAGAGCTGCAGATCTACACACGCCCACCCGCCTCCACGGTTACCTGTATCTGTTCCAGTCTATCTTATTTAGATATAACACACATGGGTTTCTTCACTACGCTCCATCTTTCCCTGTTGGCGAAAAACAATCTGAGATGGAGCCGAAGCCCATGCGCAATACGAACCAAGGGATGAGTCACCGACCTCGTGACTTCCAAAGACTTTCCAAGAGGAAAAACAAACTGCAAACATCCGGGCCCAACACCAGATGGCGATCTATGCAAAAGTGTGTAGATCTGCAGCTCTACATGCCAAGAACAGATGCATACTGGTTAGTAGCATATTCCTTTGATACCTATTGTTGGTTCTAAAATAAAACCACTATATATTTTGATACAAAACCATTGGCCTAGAGTTCAGTTCTTGAGTGTGTGAGACCATTTGCTGACTGAGTGTGTACAACAAATGCTTTACACTGTCCTCTGATACTGCCTTACTGCTCGACCAAGGTACCACTTTAGAGAGTAAGGTTATATCTAACTTTAGCCTCTGTCAAACCTCTGGGGACTGTGGACTCTGTGCACACTGTACCTATTTGGGAACAGTATATACAGATCCACTTTGTTACAAGTGGGACTTGAAATTCCAATGGGTACAGCATCAAGGAAATCTCACTGACCTGGTTCTGATATTAGAGGGCACTTCGAAAGACCTGCAGTGGTGGCGGCCCAACCGCGATTGGGTCGTAGGCAGACCCCTGTCCCTTCCCCACCCAGATCAAACAATAGTGACGGATGCGTCCCTATTGGGATGGGATGGCAATCTGGGGCAGGTGGAGATCAGATGATTGATCTCGGGCGGACACCAAGCTTCATATCAATCTGTTGGAGATTCATGCGATCCAGTTGGCACTGTAAGCCTTCTTACCATCCCTCAAGGGAACGCTAGTTCAGTTGTTTGCGGACACAACCGCCATGTGGGACTGCAACAAACAGGGCAGAGTGGGTTCGTGGACTCTGTCAAGAGACCCTGCGTCTCTGTACTTGGCTGGAACAGCAGGGCATTTCCCTGGTGGTTCAACATCTGGCCGGTTCTCTTAACTCTAGAGCAGACAAACTCAGCCGAAGGTGCCTTGAGGATGTCGAGTGGCGTCTCCATTCGGAAGTGGCACAAGGTCTCTTTCAGCATTGGGAAGAGCCTTGGTTAGATCTGTTCGCCTCCGAAGAGAACAACACGCAATGCCAGCAGTTTGGCGTGTTGGAGTTTCCTTGATGGCTCTCGCTGTGCGACATTTTTTATTGCGACTGGAGTGCAGGCCTCCTGTACGCCTTTCCACCCATACCACTCCTGTCCAGAGTGCTCAAGAAGATCAGGAGCGACCGGGCAAAAGTTGTTCTGGATTGGGCACAGGGAGTTTGGTATCCTGAGCTTCTGGCTGTGAGCATCGATTCTCCGATCAGGCTACCACTTTGGGAAGATCTTCTGTTGCTGCAGCAAGGGGAGGGTCCTCCACTCGAATCTGTCCACTATCCGCCTTCTTGCGTGAAGATTAAGAGGTGACATCTGACCGCTTTTGACCATCCTCCCGAAGTCTGCATATTTATTCTGGCAGCCAGGCGTCCCTCCATGAAATCGGTATATGCATTCCGATGTAACAAATTTTGTAAATACTGTACAGAACGGTCTATTGACCCCTTAGCTGCTTCTCTGTCAGATATTCTTCTGTTTATCCTTTCCTTGGCCCAGCAGGACTCTGCTCTGGGCAATTTGAAGGACTACCTTTCAGCCATGTCAGCTTTTCTTCGACTGGCAGATCAGCCTTTACTTTTTAAATCCCCTCTGGTGCAGAGATTTTTGAAGGGATTAACCCACTTGTTTCCCCCTTCCCCTTTTCTTATGCCACAATGGGACCTTATTTTGGTCCTTTTTTTCTTGATGTGTTTTTCCTCTGATGCACAACTGACCTCTACAGTTGCTCACTATCAAAACAGCCTTTATAGTGCCAATTACCTCTGCCAGTAAGGTGAGCGAACTGCAGTCACTGTCATCACAGCCTCCTTACCTGACAGTCTAGACAAAGTGGTACTAAGAACTAGAGCATCTTTTCTACCCAAGATTGTAACTCCCTTCCATCTGGGACAGTCCGTTCCTCTGTCTACTTTCTATGCACCCCCGCACCCTTCCAAAGACGAGGAGCGTCTCCACGATCTGGACTCAAACAAAGAGCGTTATCCTTCTACATTGATCGCACTAAAGAGTCCTGGGTGGATGACCAACTCTTTATAGGGAACGTGGGAGCAAAGAAGGGGCGTGCTGTTCAAGAGAGTACCATCTCTTGTTGGGTTATCCTCTGTATAAAAACTGTTACGTATTGGCAAAGAAGCAGCCTCCTGAAGGCCTTAGGCCCCTTTCCACAAGGGAAAAGGCAGCCACCACAGCCCTCCAGTGTGGTGTTCCAATTGCTGATATCTGCCGTGATGCCAAGTGGGTGTCTCTGCACACGGTTGCCAGACACTATTGCCTGGATTCTCAGGTTTGCAGAGAGGGCCTGTTTCAGCAGAACTTTGTGGTCCAAAACATTTCCACAGTCCCTCCTCTGGGAAGGTATTGCTCGGGTATCTGTTCAAAGGTATGGAATCTGTGGCTACATGTCTCTATCCGATGGACAAGTTACTTACCTTCGGTAACGTCTTATCTGGTAGAGATATAATCTAGCCACAGATTCCTTACCGACCCAACCATCCTCCCTGCACTGGCTAATTGTTTTAAGTGTAAGGGCTGTTCCCCTTCAGGGCCCAAGCTGTCTTTAACACACCATTGTTAGTCATTTCATGGGTCCCCGCTTTTGGTATAAAAAAACGTGAAAAGTAAATGTCAGCGTGCCTGAGTGGCGGTTATATTGACGACGCAGACATCACGACAACGACTACGAACACACATCATGTAGAGTCGACTGACGCCACCTACCGGCACGCAGGGGTACTTCTAAGATAAATCTTCCAGATCCAGCCTGACGTCTGGAAGTTCAAACATAAGGAATCTGCGGGTAGATCATGTCTCTACCAGATAAGCCTGTACCGAAGGTAAGTAACTTGTCCGACAACCATGGAAGATGGCACCCTCCATCCTGCGTTTCTGAAACGTGGAATACCATCCAAGCAACATGCTAGCTCAAATCCCGGGGGTGACGTCGTCCTTGTAAGTGAGTGAGCCTCAAAAGTTGCAGTTTCAGTTTTGCATTCCTGCATCATTCATCATGCTTTTCTAGCTAGGTAAGGAGATAATCTCCACAAAAGGTTTCCTAATCGAAATCCTTATTGTTGGATTCCTGTTTTCGAAAGTCTTATACTAAACCACACACAGCTTGAATGTTTTGGAAATGCAGGCTACAAGATGGAACTAGCGTGGAACTTGTTCCTCCTGAGAATGGCAGACAGTTATCATTCAGGCATAAACCTCCTGCTGGAGACATCCACATTTGTACATTCAAAACTAGTATGAAAGGAACTGGACTGAGCAACTTTGTCAACTTTGCTGAAAGGTCCATCCTGGAAAGCAATTCATTCTGAGAACATAAGAATACATGCAATATGTTATTAATATCCCATAGTTGAGAGACTGTGGGTTCTGGGGGCATCAACTGACACACCCTTCTATCAGTCTGCTCACCAAACTGATTTATCCCAATGGCACTTTATGTAAAGAGCTGATTTAAAGGCGTTCACTATCTTGTAAGGAAGACCCGAGCCCTCTACCTTTCAAAAAATTCAAAACGTGTAACGTCTGCCCCATGGGATCCAGAACACTAGTCTGTCCAACGTCGTTAATATGAACTGTATCGCATGACGGTGCACACTATCTAAGACTGTTGAATGGACAAAGAAGCCTGCACAGAACGTCCTAGAACGATCCATCATCCCCTTTAATCCTCTAAACCGTTAGTGGAAAGATGGATTGGAAATTCCCAGGAAAGTTCCAGATGAACTTAAAACCAAATATAAGATTGCCATTATAAAAATTTGCTTCTTCATCTTTGTAGTCAGCCTTTTTATCATGGTGAATTAGAAAAAAGGCGCAATCGTTTACTGGCCCCCAGTCCTATATAAAAGTGCCCTTGTATGTTTTTCCTGGATGTGGTTGTCAGATGTACTACCTCAGAAGTTGATTATGTTTCTGGAATTCAAATAAGTCTGTGGTAGAAGACCCCAGCTGTCCATGAGTGCTTAGTTCCAGCTTCCAATCACCAGTGTCTGAACTGGTCAGCCAACACCAGATTATGATTTCCAGGAATGCTTGCAGTGAATTCTGTCTGTCCAGGCAGAAATACCAAATGTCCTTGGTCAATTCTACTAGCGATCTGGAACTGCTTCCTTCTTCACTCACAACGTGGCTGATGTAATGGACTGCCAAGATGTTTCCCTCTTCAAATGAATAATGCACAATACTCTGTGTTTGGTTCTACCTTTGATTGAGAAAGAGCTTATATGTAATTGATACAGAAAGATCTTATGACAGATGCTAGGACCCAGATGTGGGTCCTGGGCTCACTGTGCCACTGGAATCAAGCTATCCTGGCTGAACAGGGGTGAAACCCCGAAACCGGTCCTAGGATGCTTGTTTCCGGTCTAGGGAGGAGCTGGCTTGGCAGTTCGGGCTGGACTGTTCCCATGAGGCACAGGGTCAAGACTGATTTGCATATGGCCAGTTCTAATCTGGGGTGGCATGTTGAGCAAAAGAATGATGGATTTAACCCAGATCTATCGACTGGGGGTGAATGTTTTGATTTGTTCTGCATTCCGTCCATCAATTGTCTCTTTTGCTTTCTTGAACTTCAGGTCTCGTCCTGACCTTTTTTCATATGGGTAAATTGTCACATCGGACTTTCCATCAAAGCTGGCTTGCACCTGACTTTACTGTCATGCCCAAGGTAGTTCCAAGTAACACTTTCCTTTCCAGGCCTTCATGAGATCCATCCACCATTGGTGTTAGAATCTGGTCTTGTTGGGGAGCTCTATCATTTCCTAATATGTGAGATCTTGAGTCTTTGTAGATCTCTGTAATGCAGTGTACCGGGTAAGTTAAAGATTTGAATAAGAGAGGAAGCCAAGTGTATGAAAGAAATCTAGTCTCTTAGAAGGGTCCTCCTGAACTCCATTGGAATGTTCTTAACTTTTTACTTATGCAATCTCAGAATCAATGACGAAACCTAGAAAGATCTTCATCTTTAGCAGAGCCTCTTTGGATTTGTCTCTGTTGACAACATACCATAACCCTGCAGCAGATTAACTTTCATGATGAGGTTCAAACACTGCTACTTTCGGTATGGATTCATCAGCATGATATAGCCCAGATACACTATCAGCCTCCCGCCCTGGGTTTGAGAAACTCACTGATGAGAACAAGCATTGGCAAAACCAATAGTTCTCGCCTATGCAAGAGCTATTGGCTTTGCCAATGTGTTTTAGCCATGCTGTTCAGCATTGCTAAAAGTTAGTGGCATACAGTAGAGTGGTGTGAAGTTTCGTAGAATGGAATGGCGAAGAGTGGAGTAAAGTGTTATAGAGTGGAGTGGCAGAGAGTGTTGTGTATTGTAGTGGCATACACTGGAGTGGCATAAATGTAGAGTGGGATGGTGTAGAGTCCATTGGCGTAGAGTACAGACGCATTGAGCTCAGTGGCATACAATGTAGCGTTGTTTAACGCAGTAACATAGATTAAAGTGGTGCATAGCAAAGTTCAGTGGCGCAGAGTGCAGTTGTGAAGAGTAGAGTTGAGTGGCAGAGTGCAGTGTTGAAAGTGCAGAGTAGAGTTGAGTGGCATAGAGCGGTGCAGAGTACAGTGCAGTGGCATAGAGTGGTTTAGAGTGCAGTGACATAGAGTGCAGTGGTTAAGAGTGGAGTGGCATAGAGTGCAGTGGCGTAGAGTGGAGTAGAGTGCAGTGACGTAAAGTAGATTGTTTCACAGTAGAGTGAAGTGGCACAGAGCGGAGTGTTGCAGTGTAGAGTGCAGTTGCGTAGAGTGGCAGTGTGTGTAGTGGCGTACAGTAAAGGGGTGTAGAGTGCAGTGATGCAGGGTAGATTAGAGTGGCATACGGTAGGTTGACATAGAGTGCAGGGGCTTAGAGTTGAGTATTGCAGAGTAAAGTACATTGCATAAAGTATATTGGAATAGAGTGCAGTTGTGTAGAGTGCAGGTTTGCAGAGTGGCATAGAGTACAGTGGCGTAGAGTGGAATTGTGCAGAGTAGATTGGTGTGGCCTAGACTGGAGTGGTGTACAGTGTAGTGGCGAAGAATGCAGTGGTGTAGAGTGGCGAAGAGTACATTGGCATAAGGTAAAGTGGCACAATGTAGAGTAGAGAGGCTTAGAGTGTAGTGGCATGGAATAGAGTGGTGACTTTGAGTGTGCAGAGTATAGTGGTGTTGACTTCAGTGACGTACAATGCAGTGGCATCGATTAGAGTGGTGCATAATAAAGTGCAAGTGGCGCAGAGTGGAGAGGCACAGAGTAGAGCGAAGTGGCCCAGAGTGGATTGGCCTAGAGTCGAGTGATGTAGAGTTGAGTGGCATAGGGTGCACTGCTGCAAACTAGAGTGCAGTGGAGTAGTGCAGAATGGTGTAGAGTTCAGTGGCATAGAGCGCAATGTTACAGAGTAGAGTGTCAAAGTGCAGTTGTGTAGAGAGCAGTGGCATAGAGTACAGTAATGCAGAGTAGAGTGTATTGACGGAGAGTGCAGTGGCGCAGAGTGAAGTTGAGTTGGTTGGAGTGCAGTGATATAGAGTAGATTGTTTGAGTGGCGTGGAGTGGTGCAGGGTAAAGTGCAGCTGCAAAGAGTGGTATAGAGTGTAATGCAGTAGGGTGCAGAGTAGATTAGAGTGGCGTACAGTGGATTGGTGTAGAGCGCAGGGGCATAGAGTTCAGTGTTGCAGAGTAAAGTACATTGGTGTAGAGTGAGACTGTGCTGGGTCGATTGGTCTGGCCTAGCCTGGAGTGGTGTAGCGTGCAGTAGGAATGAGTGCAGTGGTGTGCCGTAGAGAAGGTAAGAGTGCATTGGCATAGAGAGGTGTTGAGTGCAGTCATGTAGAGTGGAGAGGTGCAGTGGTGTGGAGTGGTGTAAATGGAGTGGTGCAGCGGTGTGGAGTGTTGCAGAGTGGAGTGGTGTAGAATGGAGTATGCATGGTGTGGTAACACACTGCCATTACAGGCAACACATTTTCATTAGGATTGACCATTTCATTTGCACAGACATACAGTTTTACTAATAATACTATACAGTGCACAGATGAAAATGTGTGGAAATTGCATCACCTAGTGTAATCTGTTTTGATCATATTAAAGTATTTGTTTCCAACACACTTCAGAAGTAACAATAAATTCCTTCTTTTTTGTTTACTAAATCCGATATAGTCTGAAATACGTACACAGTTCATTTAAATGTTGTTGTGCGCTAGAAATAACTTATTTCCTACCACCAGTAATCAGCAAGATTGTCACATTAATTTTCCCTTTGAAGTCAGATAAAGAAAAGTAAACAAGCGCCCTCGGAAGACAACGCCTGACATTTGACCTCGGTCTTTGAATGCACAGCAGATGTGACGAGTTAAGAACATGATATACAGGCCTATTTATAGAAAGGGAGCCCTCATAATGATATTGAAAATAAGGTTTGAGCAACAGCAAATGGAAAAGCAGGAAAACTTGAATTACATACCACAAAGTCAATGGCAAGTAAAGAGCAGAATGCATTCCTAGGTCAATGCTCTGAATGTCCCCAGGATGTCTTTAGAAAACCAGACAGATGCGCTGTCTGATAAGCTCTGACCTAAAAATAGGTAATTCCCACCTGAATACCCTCTTGGAGTGTTGGTGATTAAGGCGTTTTTGATGGAGAACTGTTCCTTGTCCAGTGCAGTAGATGTAATGCCAATTTTCCTCGTTCCTTGAGGAAGGGCTGTCCAAAAAAAACTACATTGAGCTAGCTACTGACCCTCCCTTTGATGTGGTAAGGTCACCCAACTTGGAATCCATCTTCCTCAGAAAGGGACTTCAATAGGGCACAGTTGGCAGTTCCAGAACAGATAGTGCACTTCTCCCAGCCCCTCTAAATCAATCAATCAATCAAGCATTTGTATAGCGCGCTACTCACCCGGAGGGTCTCAAGGCGCTTGGGGGAGGGGGGTCCGCTACTGCTCGAACAGCCAGGTCTTGAGTTGCTTCCTGAAGGAGAGGTGGTCTTGGGTCAGGCGGAGGTGGATGGGGAGGGAGTTCCACGTCTTGGCAGCCAGGTAGGAGAAGGATCTTCCTCCTGTTGTGGCTCTTCGGATGCGGGGGACGGCGGCCAGGGCGTGGCTGGTTGATCGAAGCTGGCGGGTGGGAGTGTAGAAGGTCAAGCGGTCGTTGAGGTATCTTGGGCCTTTGTTGTGGAGAGCTTTGTGTGCGTGGGTGAGGAGTCGGAACGTGATTCTCTTGCTGACGGGGAGCCAGTGCAGGTTTCTCAGGTGTACGGAGATGTGGCTGTGTCGGGGAATGTCTAGGATGAGGCGTGCTGAGGCGTTCTGGATGCGCTGGAGTCGTTTCTGGAGTTTGGCTGTGGTTCCGGCGTAGAGGGAGTTGCCGTAGTCCAGTCGGCTGGTGACGAGGGCCTGGGTGACCGTCTTCCTGGTTTCGGTGGGGATCCACCGGAAGATCTTACGTAGCATGCGTAGGATGTTGAAGCATGATGCGGAGACGGCGTTGACTTGTCTGGTCATGGAGAGGGAGGAGTCCAGGACGAAGCCCAGGTTGCGTGCGTGGTCTGTTGGTTTGGGTGCGCTGCCAAGGGCAGGGGGCCACCAGGAGTCGTCCCAGGCGGAGGGTGATGATCCCAGGATGAGGACTTCCGTCTTATCTGAGTTCAGTTTCAGGCGGCTGTTCGTCATCCACTCGGCTACGTCTTTCATCCCTTCGTGTAGGTTGGTTCTGGCGGTGGCGGGGTCGTTGGTGAGGGAGAGGATCAGCTGGGTGTCGTCGGCGTAGGAGATGATGTTGAGGTTGTGTTGGCGTGCGATGGCTGCGAGGGGGCTCATGTAGACGTTGAAGAGGGTGGGGCTGAGTGATGATCCTTGTGGTACGCCGCAGACGACTTCGGTGGCCTCGGATCTGAACGGGGGTAGGCGGACTCTCTGTGTTTTTCCGGCGAGGAAGGAGATGATCCATTCCAGTGCCTTCTCCTGGATACCGATGTTGTTGAGGCGCTGCACTAGGGTGCGGTGGCAGACCGTGTCGAACGCCGCGGAGAGGTCCAGGAGGATGAGGGCCGTTGTTTCCCCGTTGTTGAGCAAAGCTCGGATGTCGTCGGTGGCTGCGATGAGGGCGGTCTCGGTGCTGTGGTTGGCCCGGAAGCCGGACTGCGAGTCGTCGAGGGATCCGTTCGTCTCGAGGAAGGCGGCCAGTTGTCTGTTGACGGTTTTCTCTATGACTTTGGCCGGAAAAGGAAGGAGCGAGATGGGGCGGTAGTTTTTGAGGTCGGTGGGGTCCGCTGATGGTTTCTTCAGTACGGCGCTGAGTTCGGCGTGCTTCCAGCTCTCTTGGAAGGTGGCGGTGTCGAAGGAGGCGTTGATGATGTCCTGCAGGTGGGGTGCGATGGCGAAGTCGGCCTTGTTGAAGACGTGGTGAGGGCAGGGGTCGGTTGGAGATCCTGAGTGGATGGAGTTCATCGTGCGGATGGTGTCTTCGGTGTTGACTGGGGTCCAGGCACGGAGGGTGGTGGTGGGGGGCGTTGTTCCGGTCGTAGGGTGCGTTGGCTGTGTGCTGAAACTATTGTGTATGTCTGCGATCTTGCTGTGGAAGAACGAGGCGAGCGAGTTGCAGAGGTCTTGCGAGGGCGTGATGTCGTTGTTTCCGGCGCTGGGGTTCGAGAGCTCTTTGACGATGTTGAAGAGTTCCTTGCTGTTGCGGGCGTTGTTGTCCAGTCGTTCCTTGAATGTGGATTTCTTGGTGGCGTGGATCAGCTGGTGATGTCTTCGAGTGGCGAGCTTGAGGGTGGTCATGTTATCTGTAGTTGGGTCTCTGCGCCAGGCTTTCTTGAGGGCCCGGCAGTTCTTCTTGGAGCTCTTGAGTTCGTCGGTAAACCAAGATGCTTTCTTGGTGCCGGGTCTGGCGGGGGGGGGGGGGGTCTTCAGTGGAGCGAGGTCGTCTAAGCAGTTGCTGATCCATTTCGTGAGGTTGTTGGCGGCTTGGTTGGGGTTCGCTGATCTGGTGGGGGGGTTCTGGCTCAGGGATGTGGTGAGCTGGTCGGCAGTGATCTTGTTCCAGCTTCTGCGGGGGACCAGTTGCGGGTGGTGGTGAGTCGTGGTCCTTCTGAAGCTGAAGTGGACGCAGCTGTGGTCTGTGCAGTGGAGTCCGGTGGCGTGGCTGAAGGTGATGTCCTTGTTGGAGGAGAAGACTGGGTCGAGCATGTGGCTGGCGTAGTGGGTGGGGGTGGTCACCAGTTGCTTGAGTCCGAGGTTGGCGAGGTTGTCAGCAAGGTGGTGGTGTTGCGGTCGTTGTTGTTCTCCAGGTGGAAGTTGAGGTCCCCGAGGAGGATGTAGTCAGCGGAGGGGAGGGCGTGCGGGCTGATGAAGTCGGCGATGTCCTCGCTGAATTGTGTGCGAGGTCCCGGGGGTCTGTAGATGAGGGTGCCTCAGAGGGTGGTCTTGGGGTCGGTGTGGATCTGGAAGTGCAGGTGTTCGGCGGCTGTGAGGGTGTCTTCGGAGTTGGTCGTGATGCGGATGGTGTTGCCTCCTCCATTCTGGTTGGCGCGGTCCCTCCAGGTGATCTCGTATCCGTCCGGGATGGCGATGGCGATGTCGGGTGCTGAGGAGGCGTTCATCCAGGTTTCCGTGAGGAAGGCGACGTCTGGGCATGTGGCGTCGAGCAGGTTCCAGAGTTCCACTGCGTGCCTGTGGACGGAGCGGGTGTTGAGCAGGATGCACTTCAGGTGCTTCAGGTGGTTGCTGTTGGTGCTTGGCTTGGCAGGTGCGGTACGGGTCCGGATGCAGGAGAACTTGCAGGATTGGCAGGTGAAGGGTCCGTGGGTGCGTCTTGCGGTGGCTCTGCAGCAGCCGGGGCTCCGGCCGGTGTTGAGTGCGATGAGAGTGGCGGCGTTGTAGGTCTTGCGGGTGGGCTGGCATCTGCGGGGGCCAGGGGGTCTGGCGCTGGGCACGGGCCAGGCGCGGACGGGCGCAGACGGGCTTGCCTTCGGCGTGGCCGCTGCGCGGCCTCCATATGAGTGGGAGAGGGAGGGAGGAGCAGCTGGGAGGTGGGAAGCGGGGCGGCCAATAGGGTGCGAGGGGGCGGAGCTATGGGACGCGGCGGCCAATAGGGTGCGAGGGGGGCGGAGCTACGGGACGCGGCGCTACGGGAAACGGGCGGCGAGGGGGAGATGCGGGGAATGACAGAAGGAAAAATTGACACAATCTGGGCACCAAAGGAGAGGGGGACAATCAAGGCAGCAAAATACACAGGTACAGTGGGGGAGAATCACTCACTCGTGGGTACAAAAGAGAAGGAGGGCACAGTCACTCTAACGCAGGCAGACACAATGCAGCAGCGGTCAGTGGTCACACAGGGGGCTGCGTGGCGGTGAGGGGAGCGACCTGCCTGGTAAACAGGGTCAGAGGTCGCTCTCTCTACAGCTGCGCGGCCTCCATATGAGTGGGAGAGGGAGGGAGGAGCAGCTGGGAGGTGGGAAGCGGGGCGGCCAATAGGGTGCGAGGGGGGCGGAGCTATGGGACACGGCGGCCAATAGGGTGCGAGGGGGGCGGAGCTACGGGACGCGGCGGCGGGAAACGGGCAGCAAGGGGGAGACGCGGGGAATGACAGAAGAAAAAAGGGACAATCTGGGCACCAAAGGAGAGGGGGACAATCAAGGCAGCAAAATACACAGGTACAGTGGGGGAGAATCACTCACTCGTGGGTACAGAAGAGAAGGATGGCACAGTCACTCTAACGCAGGCAGACACAATGCAGCAGCGGTCAGTGGTCACACAGGGGGCTGCGTGGCGGTGAGGGGAGCGATCTGCCTGGTAAACAGGGTCAGAGGGACTTCAATAGGGCACAGTTGGCAGTTGCAGAACAGATAGTGCACTTCTCCCAGCCCCTCTAAATTTTCAATGAAATTAGACTACCTCACGTGTATGCATGTTTGGCCAAGCCCAAGATCTTAGTAGGGGAGAGAGAGGGGGCACAAACTTTGAGGGCCGTGTCCTGGGATAATGTCTATGACTCATTTAGGCCCTTCTTAGCATCCTTGATGAACCTTTATGTTTAAAGTGTTTTGCAACCTGCTGGCCAATTTGTCTGCCTACATTATTTAGATATATTCCCTTCTTTTTTTAGTTAATATTTAAATGTGTATGTATTTTTATGACTATCTGTGTGTGTGCGCATATATATGGATTCATTGTTGTAGGAAAGTGGATTATGTGGTGGGGTTGTGAGACCTCACCTTGTAGTAATGTCACAATGTTTATCAGGTCCTGCTTGGTTTCTTTAATAAAATCCTTCGCTCAGTCCTGGGTATCTGTAGCACAGAGCTGGACATGCTTAATTAAAGGAACACATGTAAAGCATTTCGATGTACCAAAACAGTCGTCATCATCATCAACGACTTTATTTGATCTTTTTAAAACAGATCATAAAAGCACAAGTTCATCCAAAATATTACATAATAGGTATTATAACCATATGTACAAAGATTTTTAAAAGAAGGACCAGTATGTCGAATTAGCCATGTACATAGTAAAACGAGAATCATAAAAATCAATTAAGAACCCTAAAAATCTCTTAATGACACGTAGGCTCATGTTGCATGAATCAGTCCAGTTCCATCCTTATTGCTGCTCATTTAGACAAAGACACCCGCGTTTTCCTCTTTTTCATGCAAGCCCACAAAAATGAAGCAAGTGAAAAACACACAAACGGATTCAGGAGAGACTTTAGAAAATACAGAGCCACCTACATTGTGTAAATTTGTGGTACCTCAGAATTGGGAGAATAAATGCTTTTCGTTCATCAGTTTAGAACTTACAGAATAGTGTTAAATGGAGATCTTACTGAGAAGAATGGTTATTACATGGGCAAAGTGACAAATCTGATGGTTTATATCTCCTTTCTAGGTCTCGGATAGCGAAGGCTGCGCTTGCGCAGTCTCGCTTGCGAGATTTAATGTTTATCAGAAGAGGGGCTTGAACCCGCCCCTCTTCTCCATTGGCTGGCCTCTTAAATGCTGGTCAGCCATTGGAGAAGAGCTTTGTCTCTTCAAACAAGCCCTGTCTTTTTTGGATTCGGGGGCGTGTTTTTTCGCGTCGTTCTCTTTTTCGTACTCCCTGCCCCTTTTACACGTGGTGGGCGTGTTTTAAAAAAAAATTTTTTTTTACATCGGAAGATTCGGCCATTTTATGCACGGTCTTTGCGGGACGTGGGGTCGCTGAGCCCCGGGGCACGGAGCATGGCCCGGCCGGAGCCCCGCAGCCTCGAGGAGCGGATCTTGGAGGAGAACATCCTGCTCCTACGAAAGCAGCTGGTACGGAGCTCTCTTGTATGGTACTGAATCGCCGTGGCAGGCATTGATTCTCCTGCAGCAGTTATCAATCACCCCTGCGTCAGCCCTCAGTCTCCGCCAAACCCTTTACTACTGCAGATGCCCCCACCCCGATATCACGCGTGCACCAAATGTCACCCCTGTAACAATCCTCCGTCTGCACACAATTTCTCACTGCTGTAAAAACTGTGCAGATCTCACGCACCCCAGACATCACAGTTGTGACAGCAATTCTATCCTTTTTGTAAATGCAGCCTTTGTGCAAATCCCACCCCTTTAACGACTCTGCTTCTACACACCACCTTTTCACTACTGCAGATCTCACTGTTAGCAAATCTCACGGATGTCCCAAATTTCGCCCCATGTAACAGCCCTCACTCTGCTCTAAATCTCTGATCGCTTTTAATCAAACGGTGCACCCCTCTCGTGTATCCCACCCTTGTAAATTCACCAAACCCGTATCGACATTTCACTGCTGTAAATACAGAGGGCGCAAATCTCACCCCTTAAACAGTAGTCTATGAGCACCAAACCTCTCAATACTGCAGATCCCATCCCTTAGGCAAATCTCACGACTTCGGCAAATCTTCCCCCGGAAAACAACCCTCGGTTTACTCCAAATCTTCTCTTTCCTTGAAAACAAACCTGCACATCTCTCACATGCAGCCCCCCCCCCCGGTAATAGCTCTCGATCCGCAAAACGTACTACTGCAAATACCGCACCTTAAACAAGATTCAACTCTGCAATAACCCATACATCCGCGTAGCAGAATTGTCAAATGCACCAAATCTCTTCACGCAACTAACACTTCACAGGGTACCAGGTCCCAAATCTTTATTTGCATAGCGTTTTTTTCCAGGTAATTTTCACCTTGCACAAAATTAGGCGACTCGGCAGACCTAGATCACTTATACACGAGCACCGTCTTGCACCATATTTTCCCTATCGACTGCTTGCGGCTCATTACTCTGTGTCCACCTTTTGTTGTATTGACTCTGCTCAGTCTCTCACATCTGGACGCTGTAACTTATGATCGGTAAACGCTGTGCGATTGCGTGGTTTTCAGTTGTCAGAGCGTGCAGAGTTTCCCTGTTACACGATGTGCATTCTTAGGGCGCTCGGGAGCACATATGCATGTCGAAGCGCTTCGCGACCTCGCCCAGTGGTAGGAAGCGCTGTATGAATAATAAAAGTATGGTCGCTATTTAACCACCCACGAAACGCTTTCGCCATCGCAAGGAGGGGGGAAGCGCTATACAAATATAGCTCTGGCCAAAACCCTGACCCACTTACACAGCCTGTTTACTTTTTAGGTCTCGGCTAGCGAAGGCTGCGCTTGCGCAGTCTCGCTCGTGAGATTTAATGACTTGGAGAAGAGGGGCTTGAACCTGCACCTCTTCTCCCCTCTTCTCCATTGGCTGGCCTCTTGAATGCTGGCCAGCCATTGGAGAAGAGGTTTGTCTCTCCGAACAGGCCCCGTCCTTTTCGGATTCGGGGGCGTGTTTTTTGCTACTTTTCGAATTATCGCAGCCCGGCCCTTTTTTCGCTGGTGGGCATGTTTGTTTTTGTTTTTTTGGAATCCGAAGGTTCGGCCATTTCGTGCGGGGCGGGACTGGGAACGGAGCATTCGGTGTTCATGGCTCTCTGAAATGGCTTTCACGTTAAGGCGGACGCAACGACCGGTGTTGTATCTCAACAGCAGGCGGCGCACACCCAACGGCACGTACATCAAAAACGTCTCTCGCATTACAAGGGACCCGCCAGACCGGTGTTGCTAGGCAGGACCAAGCTTTTACAGCTCCGTCTAAAATTTTCAGTCGCGCGATACCCCCATGACATAGGTCTTGCGAAAGGTCGCCAGTATGGTTCTGCTCACTACTCGTTCCACCATCAACGCTCGTGGCAGATGAACACGCTTAGGGGAGGAGGAATCGCATGCCGCTCAAACTCGCGTTCACCAGCCCTCCTCCGTGGTTTGCTTTCCATGCCTCGCCCGTCTCCCAGCACGGGCTCTCCCTTCTATCGCTAGCCTTTCCCCGATCACTTCAGCACTACCTCCCAGCACCCTTTTCCTCCGCTGTGACCGGTTCCCTCTGTCCCTAACCGCCTGTCTCTCACCTTCCCGGGCACCGACTTCAATCTCCCTTACTCCTCCACCACTACCCCCCCCCCCCCCCCCCCCCCCCCCCAAGCACGGGCTATCTAGCCTCATCTTTCTCAGCGGAACGGCTGCCTCAAATGGTTTTTCAAATGAAAACGTTCCGTCCTCCCCCGCACCCACCCCAAACAAAATAAATCGGCACCTGCAGGTTTCCGACTTGGCATGGATGCATATTTCTGACTTCTTGGAAATCATACATTTCCAAGTAAAGTCTGGAAACATGAAGCAGGAGGTTTGTACCACTGTAATAGAGAATTCCATTCTTTCATGTGAGAATTTACATCTAAAATGTATGTGCAAGCAGTAACACCTACAGCAAATGAGTTTGTTAACTTTTATCTTTTCTTTTTCTACTCTGGTAAAAATATTTTGCCATGCGGAGAAACTGCTCACCACACATTTCCGCTATTTTGTTGTGGGGTAGGGGGGCGTGTTTTTATACCTTTCACACCGTGGAGAGGGATTCGGTCTGATCTTGGCAGGAATATATGGAGGGCCCGGGCCTGGTACGGGAATTAAGAGGGCTGCCCGAGAAGCAGGTGAGGAGGGCGGGGTGGGGCAAAAGTGTTGTTGGGGGTTTAAAGCGTCGACTTCTAGGGGCAGGTGAGGCAAACAGGACTCCCTCTGGAGGGGTCGGATGAGGAGGACCATCAGGGAGTGTAAGCGGGGGCAGGACGGAATTGTGGGCACCACAGTGCTCTCAGCTGAGGGTTCAAGAAGAGGATGGGGCAAAAACTTGATACAAATGCATAGGCACAGCTATCAATGGCGCAGCATCTGCAGTAGCACTGGGACCCTGGAGTACGGGGGCGTTCCATGCCCCTACCATGCATGGATGCAAGGATGTGGAGTAAGCGCTACAGCGGTCAACCTCGAAGCTGTGGAACAGGGATCGAGTCTCAGTAGGTACGCTCAACAGCCTGTGATTCTGGGCAAATCACTTAATCTGCCTGTGCATAACAAAATGAGTGAGTCCGTGTGAAAAGCAACTGGTGATCATATGTAAAGCGCTCTGATTCCTTCAGGTCGTGTTTGCGCTATATAACCCACCCCCCCCAAAAAAAAAGCTGTGTGAAATTGTGATTTGAGGGGACAATTCTTCTTCACTTAAGCTATAGTTCGTGTCACCCTTGCTACGTGACTGGAAACCTGGGCCCACAAACTGGGTTCTGGAGGGGTGGTCACGTGAGAGTGGGTAGGAGGGTGGGCAGAGGGCTGGTCACGTGAGAGTAGGTAGGAGGGTGGGCAGAGGGCTTTCCACAATCCGCAGGGCTAGTGACAACAAACATGTGGGCATGGGAGGGGCAGGTAGGAACATCTGGCAGCGAGGAGAGCAGCAACTCACAAACAGATGAGGCTCTTGCGGGCACAATCAGGGGAGGTAAAAGAGGAAGAGCAGGAGTAGGAGAGGCTTATGGCGTGGCTCTGTGAGTGGCTCTGTGTGTTTGGGTGGCTTTGTGTGTGTGGCTCTGTGTGTGGGTGCAAATGCAATATGTCTCGCATTTGAGAGTGATTAAGCTATTGACATTGTAAATAACAATGCAGTTTCTTGAAATATTTAAAAAACAAAAAACAATGTCAGGAGCAATGCCAATAGCTCTAACTTTAACAATGCCGAGACCATTGCATTGTAAATGTTTGTTCTTTTTTGCACTGAACAGCACTCGTCATTGCACTGTTTCTCTGTGTGCTACCTCATTCCTTTGTGCACCACGTCAGACACCTCATTCTTCGATACACCCGATGGCAGTGCTGCGTGTTGTGTTGTGCAGGGCACTATTCTTCCCTTGCACTAATATCTCCCTTGTTTTGCATCCAAAATGTCCCTGTGGCCTGCACTTCATACAGCCTTTTCACCCCGGATGTGGTCGTTTGTCGAAATGGACTATATGGCCACGCACCCTTTTCCCCGATATCCCCCTCGCCGGGCGCAGAGCATAGCTCTGTGTGTGTGGGTGGCTTTGTGTGTGTGGGTGCAAATGCAATAGGTCTCGCATTTGAGAGGTATTAAGCTATTGACATTGTAAATAACTGCCGTTTTTTTATATGTTTTAAAAACAAAAACATAAACAAAAATAATGTCATGAGCAATGCCAATAGCTCTAACTTTCACAATGCCGAGACCATTTCATTGTAAATGCTTGTTAGGTATCCTAACAGTAGTGGAATCCTGTTCAGTCGAAAGCGCAATAAAATAAATCTATGCTGTGCGTTAGTAAAACAAAAACAGTCAGTAAGTAACTGAAACTACACAATAAAAAAAATAATAATAAATTAATAAAAATAGAGTATATTTTTATCTTAGAATAGAAACCAAAATGGCACGTCTATTTAGGGAAACCAGAGTTACGGTTTTTGAAAGATTAATAGTTCTTTTTGTTATGATATATTAAATTGTAATCGGTTAAACAGTTCTTAGCCAGCTAGCTAGCATTGCTACTTCTCTTAACTTAGGTTGACCCCAACAAGGTGGGTGCCAGTCACAGGAACATCTTAGATCCAGGGAGACAGTTAGCTTTCGCTTCCAGCATTCTTAAGGTCCTTAGTGTCTTTTGCTCCTTTAACGCTGACCAGCCAGAAGTGGTCCTGGTGCTGAAGACTCGGAAGAGATGTGATGATTTTTTTCCGGGTGCCACCCTGGGGTCCAGTGCAGGTCCAGTTGTTACTGGTGAAATGGTCTCGTGATTACAGCAGGTTCAGCAATTGCTTACAGGTAAGCAATTCTTTTATTCCTGGTGACAAGCGTTCACTTCTGCTATAGGTACCACTGACTTGGGGACAACTGGGAAAGGCCAGGACTTGTGCGTCCAGTAAGCACTTAGGGGTTCATTGGCGGTCAGGCGTTCCTGGGAGGGAGCTGGGTTTTTGAGAAGTGCAGGATTTTGCTTTTGGTGGTCCAAAAGCTTAACAGGGGAGTTGCCACCTAGCCCTTGGAGTCACTTCTGTCTTGGCACGAGTGGAACTCTTCTCCACAAGTGGGCACAACAGGCACAGTCCTATTTGCTGGTCCCTCAGGTGCAGTCCAGTATTTGGTGCAGCCTCTCTTTTCTGGGTCCAGGGAGCAGCAGGGCAATCCTTTTGTCTTCTTTCCAGTCCAGTAGCAATCTGCGGACTGAGTGTCTGGGGTACCACTTTTTCGTGTTTGTGGGGAGGACCCACTAGCCAATAGGTCAGTTGTTCCCAAGAGGTAACTCTTCCCACTGTACTTCATGTTCTGGGCGTGTGGCCACCAGACAATTCAAGAATACCCTTATCTACCCAATTTCAAGATGATGCAAGCTGCCTCACCCTGTGGGGAGCCCTGAGCCACCCCCCTGTATTTGTACCCAGCAGAACGAGCCACTCCTCTTGGACAAACGGTTTTGCAATGGTTTTTCCCTTTGTAAATGTAGAATAAAGCCCATCAGTAAAACTTCATGCAGTGACACCATAGTCGAAATAAAAATATTTAAACAATGTATGGTAAACTGATGGGCTTTGTTTAACGTTAATAGTTACCCCTGACGAAGGGCTCTTGGCCAGAAATGCATTGTGTGTACATTATTACGGCTACTCAGGGTGACAACATGCTGGAAAAAAGCTTGGATAGGCATTTCTTATGCAAGTGTAAATTGGAAGCATGTTGCCTCCGCATGAACTTTGACATCAGTGAAACTGGAATAAACTTTGATTACTATGAATTACTTAGTTTAAATTCAACTGATATTAAACTCCACTTTGCGACTCGGATCTGGGGCGCTCATCATGCACCAGTGTGTTTGTGCAACATTCACATGTGCTTGGGCCAGTGCATAAGCAGAGTTCAGCATGCCGAAAAAACCCTGTAAGCATTCTCAAATTGTTCAAACAAAATGGTGTAAATATGAAGTGCATTTGATCACCCATTCAAAAGGGTTTATTTTGCAATCCCGTCTTGGCAGTTTTAAAGCCGCCCGACTAGGCTACAGTGGCAGGCCTTGCGTCAAGTTTTCCCCTCATCACTGCAGTAGTGGCACAACTAAACTGGTGCATCCCACTAGTGACATTTAACTAATTAGCTCAGGGTACCTCTGAAATGTACACTAGTGACTTATAGGAAAGGTAAATGAGCCAATCGGGTATTATTTTATTCTACACATACTTTGGGGTCAGAGCACATGCACTGGGTCTGAACTGTAGGGCACAGTGCACTGCAGAGTTGATAAACCAGCAGCATCTATCCAAAAAGTTATCAAGCGATCATACAAAAAGAGGTACTTTCCTACAGTTGTTACATGTGTCTGTCTTTTTGGGAGGGTAAACTCCATGTAAAATATTTCAATTCGTTGTTGGATTGGCTTTGAAAACATTCATGTTCGAGGCATATGAGCTGCAGAATTCACACTCTGTGCATAGATCGCCATCTGGTGTGGGGCTCGGATGCTTTCACCTTGTTGTTGTCTTGGAAGAAGTCTTTTGTAGTCCCTAGATAGGTGACTCCTCCCTTGGACGATAGTGTGCATGGGCATCGACTCCATCCTCAGATTGTTTTTTTCCGCCATTGGGTTTGGATGTAACTTCTGTGCTCCGGTTCGGTACTATAATCCAAAGCTTTTAGCCGCGCAACCCATCAAAGAAACTCTACGGTATTGTTTTGTGCGCGTGCCCTTCGACGCGCTCCTCAAATACCTGATTCCAGTCGTCGACGCGGGCCGCTGGGCCTATCGACGCCTTTCGGGCCTACGGCTAATGGAAAGTCCTCCATTTAAAAAATGCCCCCAGTGTGGAGCTAATTTCCCACACAGCGACCAACACAAGGTCTTTAACTTCTGTCTCTCGCCCGAGCACGAGGAGACTAATTGCCAGGCCTGCGCCTCTTTTCGATCCAAAAGACTATCCGTGATCGCCGGGCCCGACAACACATTGTGGCGCAACAAGCAGCTCCGGTGCCGGAAGACATCTTCAGCAAAGGCCCCGATTTCCCGGAGGAGGATTCGGAGGATCTGGAAATCGTTTCCGGGGCAGACGACTCAGACTCCGACGACCACATCACTCAAGGTCAACGAGTGAGTACAACTGCCCCTACTCCAACCCCACCTGAAAAAAAGAAGGCTCTGGTCAAGACTTCACCTGCTGGCCCCAGTCGTGACCGAAAGAAAGCTTCAGAAGCCCCGCCCCCGGGCCCGGCTCCCAAGACAAAGGAGAAGCCTTCTGGCGTCTCGGCACCGACCTTACCACATATCAGCGCCCCGCAGACACCATCGGCACCGAAGCCGGGAGCTCATCCTACTCCCGCAGTCCCCAAAAAACAGTTGGCACTGAGCACCTCGGCGCCGGAGGAAAAGGCCCCTGATCCGAAACCCAAAAATTCGGAGCCGAAAAAGATTTCGACATCGAAGCCGAAGGATAAAAAAAACCCTTAGAAGGCTCCAGAGCAGAAATCTAAACCTCCCTCTGACCCGATAAAAGCGGCGCAGAAAGCGACTACCGAAGAGGAAGAACTTTTTCGACCGGATCCCATCGATCCAAAGCAGAAAACACTCCCAAGTGGACCCCAAAACAGGACAATGTTCCACACAAGAAGAGGAAATTGGACACCCCACACATCCCTGAGGTGCCTGCAAAGAAAAGAGACTGTGCTACTTCACCTTTACGACCCTCTTCTCCTGTTCTTCCTCCTAAGCATTTCTCTCGACTACACTCTCCCACAATTCCACCATACTCACCACCACCATAGGATGATGATGATTTAGGGGGTGGGGGAGGGAACAATGACCCTTTCACTGACCCTGATGATGACACAGATGTGCCACAGGACGATTGAGATGATTATGATGACCCAAATGGCCCTCCAGACCTCGATGCATACCCAACAAAGCCATCTCACCCAGATGACAATATTGGTTTTAGCCAGGTTATAGACTGGGCTGCCCAATACCATGGTGTTCAAATGTATTCGGACACTGCAGAGGAGGATTTCCTAATAGACACGTTTGCACAGTCACAAAAGACGGACAAACTTTACCAATGCTAAAATGTGTCATTAAACACACCCCTGCCATATTCAAAGACCCTGTAAGGGCTAGAATTCTCAACCCCAGAATTGACAAAAAATATAAACCCGCTCCCAGTGATCCTACCTACATCAAGGGTCAACTACCTTTAGATTCTCTAGTGGTCACCAACGCTAGAAAACGTGCCAACTCTCAAACCTTCGGTGATGCACCACCTCCGGGCAAGGAGTCTAAATTATTAGATGCTTTGGGCAAACGAGTTGCTGCTCAAGCAGCTAATCACTGGAGGATAGCCAATGCGCAGGCATTACCTACCAGGTATGATAGGGCTCATTACGACCAGGTAGAAACCCTATTGCAGCATTTACCTCATCAATATAAGACCAAGTCCAATGATTTGATTCAAGAGGGCAAATTATTAGCTAATGCATCAATCAAGTGTGCCCTTGATACAGCAGACACCGCATCCAGGTCCATTAACACTAGAGTGTTACTGAGAAGACATGCCTGGTTGCCCATCTCTGACTTCAAACAGGAGGTACACACAACTATCCTCAATCACCCGTTCAATCATTAACAACTGTTAGGCCCAGCTGTGGATACATCCTTAGAAAAAATTAAAAAGGACACGAAGGCTGCTAAATCCATGGGAGCCTTGCAGTCTCCATCCACACGAGGTTCCTTTCGGCACTCCTTCTATAGAGGCGCATCCAAAAATATCAGTGCAGACACTGCTTCTTCCTCATACAAAAACCCCATACAAACATCCCCTTACAGGGGATATTTTAGAGGTGAATACAGAGGAAATAACAAAGGAAGAGGCCAAGTTAACAACAACACTCACGCCCTCCCTCTAATAAACAGTGACTTCCCTCCATACCATTCCACTCCGGTCAGGGGAAGACTCTCACAGTTCCTACCTGTCTGGAAATCCATCACCACAGACAAGTGTTTAAGACACATTATCCAGTATGGTTACTGCCTGGAAGTTACAGCGGCTCCACCCAACATACCACCCAAGCAGCGTCCAATGTCCACAGAACATCTGACACTCCTCAAACAGGAAGTTCTTTCTCTGCTTCAAAAGTATGCAATAGCACCACTCCCCATACAACACCAAGGAACAGGAGTTTACTCTCTATATTTCCTAATCCCCAAAAAGGACTGTACCCTAAGGCCAATATTGGACCTCAGACCCCTCAATCTCTATATACAGTCAGATCATTTTCACATGATCGCTCTTCAACACGTCCTTCCACTCCTTCAACAAGGCGACTTCCTTGCCACACTAGATCTCAAGGACGCCTACGTTCATATTCCCATACACCCTGCTCACAGAAAATACCTAAGGTTCACACTGGACGGCCAACTCTATCAGTTCAAAGTCTTTCCATTTGGGGTGACCACAGCACCCAGGGTGTTCACAAAGTGCCTTGCAGTAGTAGCAGCACACTTGCGAAGACAACAAATCCATGTATTCCATACCTCGACGACTGGCTCATAAAAGCCAAGTCATACAACCAGTGTGTTCATCACACTCATCAAACCATTCAGCTGCTACACAACTTGGGGTTCACAGTAAACTACACCAAGTCACACTTCCAACCCTCCTACATACATCAGTACCTAGGAGCTACAATAGACACTTCAAAGCTCTAGCATACCCCAATCCGGCCAGGATAAACAGTATGCAAACCCTCATCTCCAAGTTTCAGCCCCAACACACTCTCCCAGCACAAGTGTTTATGCAACTCATAGGAATGACGGCCTCTTGCATTTTCATTGTACCTCACGCAAGACTTCAGATGCGCCCTTTACAGGAATGCTTAGCACCTCAGTGGAACCAGGCTCAAGGTCAACTTACAGATCTGGTGTTGGTGGACAGCCGCACACATCGCTCTCTGTAGTGGGGAAACACATACAATCTTTCCAGAGGGCGGCCGTTCCTAGAGCCGGTTCCACAGATAGTGCTAACAGCAGACGCATCACTCACCGGCTGGGGTGCCCATCTCCTAAACCACACGATTCAGGGCAGGTGGACCACTCAGCAAAAACTGTTCCACATCAATTACCTAGAATTACTGGCAATTTTTCTAGCGTTAAAGTCGTTCCAAACACATCTCCTCAACAAAGCTGTCCTAATTCGCACAGTCAATATGACAGCAATGTATTACATACAGAAACAAGGAGGAACACACTCTTTGCAGCTGTCTCATCTAGCGCAAAGGAGATGGGCCATTGCGCAAAACATATATCTTCTGTCAGAACATCTTCCAGAGGTGAACAATCAGATGGCGGATCTGTTAAGTCATCAAACTCAACAGATATTCGAATGGGAACTTCATCCACAAGCTCTTCAACCCTTCTTCCAGATGTGGAGCCAACCAGACATAGATCTGTTCGCCACACATGCAAACGCAAAATGCCCAACCTTCGTCGCCAGGTTCCCACGCCTGTTGTCCAAGGGCAATGCGGTATGGATGAGCTGGTCAGGCAGATTTGCATATGCTTTTCCGCCACTCCCGCTCATTCCACTAGTAGCACGCAAGCTCAAACAACAGCCTCTCAAGATGATCCTAGTTGCTCCAACACGGGCTAGGCAACCATTGTTCACAACACTACTGGAACTCTCAGTAGTTCAACACCAAAAATTACGTCTCTCCCCAAATCTGATAAGGCACCCAGATCCAGCACAACTGAATCTAGCGATCTGGCTCCTGAAATCCTAGAGTTCGGCTACCTCAACCTCCCACCGGACTGTATGAACATTATTAAAGAAGCCAGACGCCCCACTACTAGAGCTTGCTATGCAGCTAAATGGAAGAGAGTCATCATTTACTGCAATAATAACAAAATTGACCCATTGGATGCTTCAATTCAAAACATTATCAGCTATTTGCTACACCTACAAAGATGCAATCTGGCATACTCATCGATAAGATTACATCTGGCTGCCCTTGCCGCCTATCTACAAAACAGACAACATTTGTCATTGTTTAGAGTGCCCGCTATCAAAGGCCTTTATGAGAGGCCTTAAAAGGATAATTCCACCCAGACTGCCACCCTCTCCAGTGTGGAACCTAAACATTGTTCTTACTAGACTCATGGGTCCCCCATTTGAGCCTTTACAAAAATGCGAATTACAATTCCTTACATGGAAAGTAGCTTCTTGGTCGCAGTCACCTCTCTCAGGAGAGTAAGTGAGATCCAGGCTTTAACCATACAAGAACGATTCTTACAAATTCATCGTAACAAGGTGGGTCTTAGGACAAACCCAAAATTCCTTCCCAAAGTAATCTCTGCTTTCCACCTTAATCAATCAGTAGAGTTGCCAGTATTTTTCCAAAACCCTGATTCTGTAGCGGAAAGGGCTCTTCACACACTCGACGTCAAAAGAGCTTTACTTTACTACATAGAGAGGACTAAAAACTTTAGGAAGACAAAGCAACTGTTTATAGCTTTCTCTCCACCTCATAAAGGCAATCCAATTTCCAAAGCCGGAATTGCCAGGTGGATAGTAAATGTATGCAGCTGTTCTTGGCATGTAGAGCTGCAGAGATTCACATGCCCACCCACATCCCCGTAACCTGTATCTGTTCCAGTGCTATCTTACTTAGATACATTCTCATGGACATCTTAATGTTTATTACAAACTCCATCATTTCCCTTCATGGCGAAAAACAATCTGAGGATGGAGTCGATGCCCATGCACACTATTGTCCAAGGGAGAAGTCCCCTATCTCGGGACTACAAAAGACTTCTTCCAAGACAACAACAAGGTGCAAGCATCCGTGCCCAACACCAGATGGCGATCTATGCACAGACTGTGAATCTCTGCAGATCTACATGCCAAGAACAGATGCATACTGGTAAGTAGCATTTTCCTTTTAAACCAACCAGATCTTTCTTTTTGCCACTAAATTGTTTTTTTATTAAAGGTACTCTGAGCTGTATTTATTAGAGTGTGATGTACTATGGTCTTCTGATAAAGGGCCAAGCAAAATCAAATCAGTTAGACATTTAGAACATCAGTTAAGTCCTGCGTCAGCGAAGCAGTACAGGTTTCAGCAATGAACAACCCGCAGCCTCAAAAGTGATTCTACCTTTGTCACTTGTTCACTTGGATTTAGCGTTGGTCCTTGGCTGCAGCTGAACTAAAGTACACGTATTATCAGAGGGGCACAATGGAGAAACTCAAAATATGATGTAATGCAGCGCAGTGGAGGTATATTGATATTAGCTACTGTAGCAAACCTTCGGGCATTCTCATAACAAGTTCAGGAAATCTTCATTTGTATTTGTTACATTCTCTCTCTTTGTGTTGTCGAATATGACACAATGACGTGTCCACTCTATCTGTTGTGACTAATAAATGTGAAATGTTCTACAAATTTATATCCTGATTATATACGAAGTTCGCCATATAACTAATTTATCATTATGTTGTTCATGTACAAAAAAACTAAAAGTTTTAAATGTTCTCACCAGTATTTTTAGGTCTAGCAATACCCAAGAGCTTTCGATGGTGCTAAAATTATATGTATAATACATGGGGCTTTCAGTCAACCCTCTTCAACCATTGCTTTGTTGTCATTTTCTTCCACAGCTACAGCATGGTGAAAAGCTTCAGCTCAACTGAGCCAGTGTCTGACTTCACTGTGACGACATTCTGCCTTTTCACAAGTAGCACATCCCCACACACCAAGCTGTTGACCTATGGGCTATGATTGTCACAGTGTGTGCTTTTTGAGACCCAGCAAATTGATTTTATTTCGTTATATTGATGAGGGTCCGCCAGGTTCCCAGACAACATTTCCTAGAAACCATAACACAACAGCTATTGGCAAAGCCAAAGTCTGGCAGCCAACACCAGACATATTGGCTTTGCCATTGCTTCTTTCTTTCTGTAAACGTGTGAGTAGCAATGCAGATATCACCATGAGATTCTTGCTCCTACCGTCAAACTGATTTCACATGGACTTACATATTTCTTCATTGTTCTGCTTGCAAAACCTTGCTGAAGTACATTTCTTTTATTAGGCATACATTGTAAATGTTCTCCTTACTATGGCACAGATGGATGAATACCTTTGGATTAAATTCCAGTTGTTAAATTGAGGCAATTTGATCGTTTCCAATCTCTTTATTCTCTTCAGAGGGCAGAGGTGGCTCAGAAGGAAGCGGAGACTTTAAAGGAGCAACTGTTATGTACGAACAATCCTCTTCGACAAGCTGTACAGATTCAAGAGTCTCCCGACATGGTGAGAAATATTTACTTTTGCTATTTTTCCTGTTCTCTGATTCAAGTTTCATCTGGGTGATCTATCTATTCAGTGTTTGCACCTGTGATTCTGCTGCAGTGTAATAGTATAGACTAGTTTGTGCAGAGTTATTTGTTTTAAAATACATAATTTTTTCACCTATTGCCATCTTTCGTGCATATTTAACACAAGGAAACCGATTAAGTTCTTAAAACGGTTAGGTTATTTGAGGTTACCTGTAGCTATTTAGTGACGTGAGTATTTTGAATCCGTCAATATTACATTAAGTGCATTGGCTAGAGCTTCCGCATGTCTGTATAGTCCCGCTACCCTTGCGAAAGATTTGTGTCTTAACACCACCAAATTTCCCCACCCTCAGAGAAATTCTGAAGTTGTTTGACTGCAATCTGAAACTCCAAGTCTTTCTCAGCTATATATTGAGGAAGATGATTGTACACATTCTGGCCTTAAATTTTCCAAAAGTAATAAAGAAGATACTTTTTCTGTCTGATCTGTGCTTGTGGTCATTCATGGCTACTAAATAAGCTTTAACAGTTATTATCCCGATGTTCTGTTGAATAAGGGAATGACCAGAAAGTTTAACTCCAGAAGAATTAGCTATTAATTCTGAAGAAAAAAAAAAAACACTTATTGGACGAACCAGATGCACAGCTCTAAACACCACAGATCTAATCAAGATATTGTCTCTAAAATAGTTTTCGTTTGTTGGATGTGATTGGTAGAGCCTGGCAGAACCTGTGAAGCAAGCGGACTGAGCTAGTGGTGGTGCTGGTGCTGGGTGCAGGCGGAGGGACTGCACTTCTTTACACTGTCTGCCTTCAGCGCTCACTGCACCTGGACCCAGGTCTGAATCCCGGATGTGTACTGGGCGACGAGCAGGGGAGAAGCCGAGAGGTTGGCGTGTGAGCGGGGTTGGGGGCCGAACCCTAACAAACTGAACCCGGGTGCAGTACAGTGAGAAAATTGCCCAGATTGTTGCCTCTGCCCCCAAACCACCCGCAGCTCACCAAGAGCCGTAAACCAGGCAGGCTCTCTTAGTATGGGGACATAGAAGAACATGATTTGCCCATATGTTGTGGGGGACTTCACCTTCAGCCAGCTTTGCGGCAGATGTCACCTGAAGGCAGCCAGGCAGCAGTCCATCTTCTCGGCAGCCCTCCTAAGGGCTACCCAAACTCCCAACAGTTTCCAACTCCACGGGTCACAAGAGACCACAAGAGTCTATGACCTAGGAGTGAGAGACCCTAACCACCACCTCTCTTTGGACTCTTACTGCCACACTGCTGCAGATCCCGCCGTAGGTGCCCATGCAGCAGTCATCCAGTAGCCCTTGGGCAGGGTAGCGATAGACACAAGCAGGGGACATAGTAAGGCTGCAGGGGTGCTCGTGTCCTCCTAAATTCCTCTTTAGGAGAAAGCAGCACCACAGCAGCCTTTCCAATACCAAATTCCTCCCGGAGAAATCTGTCACCTATCTAGCAGCACTAAATAAATTGGATACTTGTGCTAGGGAGTAAATCGGAAACACGCTTGAACAAAGTCATCGGTGGCAACCGGACATGCAAAGTGCTGAAAAGCAATACCACGCCCACAAGTACAGTAGAGCAGAAGTTGAGGAGTGGAAGAAGGGTGATCAACTTAATAACTAGAAAAGTGAGACCATGTCATGAGGTCGAGACGGAAAAGGCTCCCACATATTGTAGCAAAAAGGAAGAAAAGACTTCAACTTTCACAATGAGCAATAAGTATAAAAGCAAAATCACTAAGAGATAATCATTCATTACTTTCTCCGGTACCCCTCATGTTTGAAAGATCTCAGAAATTCCCCAAAGATTTGACTTTTTAAAAGGCCCGAGTAATATTCTTTTTTCTATGCCTTGCGGCTCGAATATCCTTGCAGAACCTACATTACCAATAAAAAATACTAATTGTTCACCACAGATTTCTAGAACTAAACCGGTCTCTCCTGAAGACAGATTTGAGCGAAGTCCAAAATCGGATCTGGGGTACAGTAAAGAGGCTGTGTGGGGCCCAATTAGTGATCTCGAATTCTTGTCGCTAATTCCAATATCACCAAATCAGCAGCATCAAGAACAGAAACAAGTACATGGTGATTTGTCGACACGGCTTCTAACGAATGGAAAACCACTTCCAATTGAAGTTAAAGTAGAAGTAAGTAGAGGAATAAACCCAGCTGTGTTGAAACCAACACCTTACGAAGGTCCTGAACCAACAGAACCATACCATGTGATTCCAAAACCTGTATGGGACGCTCCATCTATTTTTAAAAAAATCCAAAGGAGCAAAGAGAAAGCGCAATGAGCTCAACCTCACAAAAGGATGCATCGGAAGTGGAAAATATAGCTTCTGTATGGGGCATTTTGTGTAGGACATCGCAGCTAACGCTGGACGCAGGTGCTGCCCGCGCTGGTAAGAATGATGGGGCAGAGTGAAAGGAGATTCAACAAGGGAAACTTGGATTTAAAAAAAAAGAAAAACCATTCGTCGAATGTCAAATTAACCCTGCCCCACTGCTCTTACCTGCACAGGCCCACCTGGCTGGACGCCCTGTCTTATCGATCAGAAAAAATGCATGTTCAAATTGATCTATTAAACGTAATGCAGCCTCAGTTTCTGGTATTGACCAGAAAATGGGCAAATTAAATAATTTGATCTATATTCCACAAAAATATGCAGCGTCAGCCACAGTAGACTGACTGTACATGCGCTCCAAGGGTAAACAAACGTGTCACAATTCCTGAGGCAATGACTGCACTGATAGAATCTCCATGGAGCAGCAAATCCTACGCACAAGATAGGCACAAAACCGCCCAACGAAAATATGTAGATCTTCCCAGGAAATAAAAGGAGACGAGGGCTGTTCAAATCGAAACAACCCAAAATAGAAAATATTTGTGGATAATTCTGTCGCCAAAAACGGATGATATGGATGATCATAGGAAAACCAGTTCAACATGTAATGGCAATTCACCATTAAAATAATGTTCACGCATAAATACCAGTCCAAGAGGAAGGCATGATGTTCTGAATAGTGGCAACATTCTTAAATTTCTTCAGGCAATGCCCTCCCTAGCAGAAATTACCTCAGCTGATATAGACTTTACTGACTATTGATGGAACTGCCAGATAAGAAGACCCAAGAACCAACCATCGTTACGTGGGCACGTAAACCTACAGCTAAAATGGTACTTCAAGAAAATGACTGCCTACAGTCCTGGGTATCCAAGTCGCATTGGCCCCTTTATCTGCCTTTCCAGCACCATTTGCTTCAGTAAATTCGGTATCAATAATAAATAATTATGGAAACAGACAACCATACTCAATTGTGAGAGAACCGGTAGGAAATGCATCCAGCATGTCATCACTGCATCAAAAAAACAAGGTAACACTAGATAAAATGGGAAAGATGAAGCTAAAAAAGATTGGCTAACTGATGCCCAGCATGGCAAGAATCGGTCATGATATCTATCACATGGTCACAAATTAGAAGAATCTCAGATCGCTAACGAAATAGGACTATTAACAATGTGCTCTTGGAATATTATTGGTGCATTAACCAAAAGTCGAGATAAAAATCTTACAGTACTCCTGAAAAATAATCATATAATGCTTACACAAGACATGGGCATTACAGCCGTTCCCAATAAACAGCTACGTAGGCCTTTTCTCCACGGATAGGAAATTTAACAAAGCCGGACACCAAATGAAGGTTTAGCCACATTTGTAGCAATTGCTCTACAGTCAGAAATAGAACCGATTGATACAGAAGATTAAAACATCTTAATAATAACACTTAGAAAGTGGCATAAAGATGCAAAAAAATCCTTTTTTTCTGGTTAATCTCTATGTGCCACAGAGTTTAAGAACAAAATCATCAATGGTATGTAAGCTCCTGAAAATAATTATTGAAAACTCCCAAGTAGGTTTGTTTCCAGATATTCTAATAACTAGGTGTGAGAAAGTGGCTCTGTATATACTGTTCCCAAATAGGTACAGTGTGTACAGTGTCCACAGTCCCCAGAGGTTTGGCAGAGGCTAAAGTTAGATATAACCTTACTCTCTAAAGTGGTAGCTTGGTCGATCAGTAAGGCAGTATCAGAGGACAGTGTAAAGCATTTGTTGTACACACTGAGTCAGCAAATGGTCTCACACACTCAATAACTGAACTCTAGGCCAATGGTTTATATACAAAATATAGGCTTGTTTTATTTTAGAACCAACAATAGGTATTAAAATATACTTTCGTAGAATGAGATGCTTTAGATAAATACTTTTGCTATGTGCAATTTACTTGTGTAAATACTGATTACAGGTTTTTGCAATAGGCAACACAATTTCAAACACAATAATGGATTGAGGTCAATGGAAGTTTTAAGTTATTTGTAATAGATTACTTTCAGGATTACTTTTGTAACTCCAGGACTGGATCATAGATTCAGTCCTGGGACAGTTCTTAGAAACAAGTGATAAAAGTCGACTTAGTTACTGTTGTGATTTTTAGGCAATATTTTGCTATTTAAAAAAATTGACAGAAGAAATTTCATAGTAAAACAGTCAATGATTTCCTAAGGGAGAAAATTCAAGTTGCAGGTAAAGTAGGTTCTTGTTACTTTTGTAATCCAGTACTGGGCTCCTAGACTCAGTACTGGGACCTCTATCTAAAACAGGTAAGTAATTACGTTTTCACAGTTGGTACGATTTTTAAAGAATATTTGAAGTTTGCAAAAATCGACAGAAGAAATTTCACATAAAAACAGTCAATGATTTCCTATGGAAGAAAATTGGGTTACTGGTAAGTACGGTTGTGAATTTATTTCAGGGTCAGTGCTAGGCACCAACATCCAGCACTGGGATCTCTCCTAATAGCAGGTGAGTATTTTAGTTTTTGTTACTCGGTTGATTTATGGTGAATATTTTAAGTTTTAGAAACTCCACACTTAGAAGAAATTTCAGAAGAAACCAGTCAATGTTACCCTGTGGAGGAAAATTGGGTTATCGGCTTTTGGGTAAGTACTCGACTGGCAGAGTTAAGGTTCTGGGCACAGACTCAGGGGTCTCCCAGGGTTAAGTAGGTACAGTTGTTACACCCTCAGCGGCACAGGGGCAGCTGGGTGCAGAGTGAGTTGGGCCCAATGTTATCCTATGAGAGGCAGGGGGGCCTTGGTTGGTGGCTGCTGACTAGCAGGCCACGTGGCTGTGGGACCTGGGCTCCTGGTCACTTGCTCAGGGCAAATGGAGAAGTAGATAGGTGTAGAGGTTACACTGCCAGGGCCACTCGGGCGGCTGGGTTGCAGGGTGCTTTTGAGCCTACGGGCGCTCAATGGGTTTCAATGGGAAAGCTCCTGGTTGAACAAAGGCTGCAAGCTCGGGGACGAAGATTCTTCAGTGCCACCACCATTTCGAGAGGTAAGTTGGGTAGTTGGAGGATAGGTAGGTACCCAGGATTTGGGCACAGGGGCCGCAGGGTGCCGGGTGCAGTGTGCCTTTTGGTGTCGGGAAATCTTACCCTCTGTTGATCGCGGTTGGGGGGGTACCTGGTTCTGAGGCTGCAGGCGTCGTCAGGAGCGTCGAGGTGAGTCCTTGGGTGCCGGATTTGAGGTCACAGTCGCCGGGGGGACGTCCTCAGGGTCTTTGTTCACTCCGGCACAGGCCAGGCTTAGCGGGTGCAGAGTGTGCAGGGTTCGCGGTTCCGGGCTGATGTCAGGGGTTAGAAGCTGGTTTTGAGCAGAGCCTCTGCTCATGGGAGTCCCAGGTGCTTAGAGCCAAAAGATAGCCAGGTCCTCCAGAGTTTGTGAGGTTGCTGGCCACAAGAGGTGCCGGGATGGAGCAGGTTCGAGGGTCGACAGGCCGGTAGGGCTGGGGCCAAAGCAGTTGGTGTCTTCCTCTTCTTAGCAGCTGCACGGCAGGTCTTCTTTGTTCTTGCTCTTCTTAGTTTTTTGGAATCTGGAATCTAAGGAAGGAAGGTTCAGGGTGCCCCTTAATACTAGATTTAGGGGCGTTACAGGTAGGTAAAGGGCAGGAACCAATGGGTCCCTGCTCTGTGGTGGGTACACCCCCTATCCTGCCACTCTCCTGTGGGAGGGGGCAGTAGCCTAGTCCTGATTGGGCTGAGCCTCCCATCTTCAAGATGGCGAGCGCCCGGAGATGTGCTTCACCTCGCCTCCCCCCCCCTGAGGGGTGGGGTTGGCAGGCTGGCACATCCCCTGCCCTTATTTGGGGTTACCGGCCAGGCTTCCCGCCAGAGTGGGGGTAGCAAGTGGCCTGGGGAAGCTCACAGAGGCGGCATGCCTTTGAAGTTTCCCCCTGTCCATCCTGGGGGAGGAGACCTAGCACCTCGCTCAAGATGTGCATTTTTGCAGGCCCACGAGAGTGGGGGCTCTCCTACCCAGGGGTCCAGCAACATGGCTGCTGTGTGGCAGCCTAGGCAGCCGACCAGACGTGGATTGTAGGTTAGGTTTCAGGGGGCATCTCTAAGATGCCCTCTGGGGTGCTTGGTGCATTAAATCCCACACTGGCATCAGTGCGGGTTTAATGTGCTGAGAAGTTTGATACCAAACTTCCCAGTCTTCAGTGCAGCCATCATGGTGCTTTGGAGTTTGTGATGACGACCTCCCCGCACCATAAACTCTTTTATGGCGGCACTGCACTTACAGTGCCCAGGAATGGACCTGGGTACTGTAGGGGCACAGGGCTCATGCTCCTGTGCCCACACAACTGGCATAGGGCACACGGCTAGAGGGGTGGCTGATGTATGCCAGGGCAGTGTAGGTGGTGGGCATGGCACACAGGGATGTGTGCCATGTCGACTCTTTGTTTTGTCTTGTACCCAGACACTCAGCCTGCAAGGGCAGTGTGTGTGTGTTAGGGTACAGGGCCTCTAAGGGTGGCACAATGAGTGCTGCAGCCCTTAGAGGCCTTCCCTGGTCACAAGGCCCTGGGTACCATTTACCAGGGGCTGACATGTGGCCAGGGTTTGCCAATTTGGGTTTGAGGTTTTTAGGGAAGGAACATAGGCCCTGGGCACCTGATTGGCAGGAGTCCAGGACACACTCAGTCAAAGTACATTCAGCAATTCAGCAAAAAGTGGGGGGCATACCATGCAAGAAAGATGGCACTTTCTCACACTAGGGACTTCAATATGAACTTATTAAAATCATTTCAGCTAGAGGAGCAAATAAATCAGCAGGACAATATATTTGGTCAGTACCAACACAGGTCATGAGAGACACAAATAAAAGATTGAGTCATGCAAATGCAATTGCACTAATAACATATTGTTAGTCCCTTGTCTTATGAATTCTCAATGGAAGATAGCAGCAAGACTTCCCTCCAGAATGAACCTATGTCTGACTGCTGTACATCATTCCAGTGATATTTCTACGCAAGTGCATCTCTAGACACTGATGCACACAGATAATTCAGTGTAAAAAAAAAAAAATAGAACAAATCCTCCTTATTTTATGTGGGTTATTATTGCTTTATTTATGTCCTATTAAGCTGGGTTTATTCCCATCTGGTCATTTTCTGTTTTTTCATTGTTGTATAAAATATATTAATAAAGGGAAATTATGCAATTTGAACCTCCTGTCTAGGTGGAAAGAGGAGTTTTCAAAATACACAAAGGCCATTGATGGGGACAGAATAGGAAGTGAAAGAAAGAAAAACCTTTTAAAACATTATTTAGGATCTGAAGGGCAAGCTGTTTTTAGAACTTTACCTGTTCTTCAAGCAGTTTTAAAGAAGCTCTTGTATGTATGGAACATAGGTTTTAACCTACCACTAGCATTGCCCTTAATAGATACAAGTTCTATACTCGTGTCCAGCGGGAAGCAGAATTTTTTGATGACTTCTTGACGGCTCTTAGAGCACTTTAACTTTGGGGCCTTTTGTGATGAGATGATTAGGGATTAGATAATTGTAAATGTGAGAAGTAAAAAAAAAACAGAACAACTAATGATGTTGGGCAATTGAGATCTACAAAATGCGATTGCAGGTACTAAAACATTTGAGAAGTGATAAAAATGGATGAAAACTGTTCAAGATGTTGGGGTAAAGAATGAAAAAGGTATGCCCAAGCAGGGAAGAGGACTGATGAAATGATCATGTGTTACAGGTGTGGCAGTTAGTCATGTGGATTCATCTTTGCACTGTCCTGCATTTGGAAGAGAAATCGACAAGTGAGGAAAAATAGGACATTTTGCCCTATTATGTGCCCGGGTTAGGCCCATGTAACGAAGCGGCTCATTTCTTACATTGATCTATTTTTCACAATTACATTTCTACAGTGACCTTTTGCACATATTTGGTTGCTTGACAATGTTGGATTAGTTTCTCTGAAACTACTTTGTTTACACAACATGTACAAGGCCCTTCTACGCACTATGTACAAATGTTGTATAATCTTCATCCACGGGCGACGGGCCTAGCTACATATCCTTAACATCACCAATCTATATGCACATCTCATTACGTCTTTCTATTATAACTATAGAGTAGCCCAATAGATTAGCAGAGGAGGCACTTCAGCTGACATAGAGGGTCCCTGCATGCTGAGACTTCACCATGCAGCGGTCTGACATCTCTTTGAGGGGTATCTGAAAGAAACATGTTAGTTATAGATTCCTTTCCTTAGAATTACCCCCAGGCGTCAGACTGGATCCGGAAAGTTTTTCGTCGGCAGTACCTCTGTGCGACGGCAGGTAGCGTCGGTCGGCTCCAGGTTCGCCGTTGGTGTAATGTCTCCGGGATGACGTTGTGGTAGCTACTTAGCCGCCGCCCTCGCCCGCTGACATCAGTCCTTTCTTTTTCCGCGCCAGCCAGCACAGATCCGGAGAGAGCGGTACCTCCAGTCACTTTTTGACCGACTTTGTTTCGACTTTAGTCGACGTCCTTTTTGAGACTACGACTCCTGGTACGCGAGGGATGCCGGTTTCAAGGCCTGGGACTCCTGTCCCTGACTGATGTCTGTTACGGATCCACACTGCGTGTGCCTCTTTTGCCTGGAGCGCGACCACTACCCCAAGTTGTGCTCCGACTGCCGGTCGACAGCACTGAAGGCTTTGCGCGAGCGGTCCCGAAAGCTGCTTGAGCGTCGTCGAGCGACTCCGCGCTGTTCGAGGTCCCGGTCATGAGGGAGGTCGAGGGACCGGTCGCGGAGCCATCACCGGTTGTCTAAGTCATCGTAGTCTTCGCACACGGGGTCAGGTAAGTCGAAGCACAAAAAGAAGTCGAAGAAGCATCGTCGCTCTTTGACTTCTCCCCCTGTCGGTCAGCTGACGCTACGAGGGAAGCGGGCGGTACCCCTCCCGCAGCTCCGCGTGCGAAGCCCACAGAGTAGACTCCCGGCTTCCCTCCCTTCTCGGGACCTGAAGCGACTCCCGCCCAACTGTGCCTTTGGGACCCGTGGACTCGGTTGGAGGGCCTAGGCTTTCTCTGCCACCGGTTCCGGCCACGGCGCCGCAGGCCCCCCTTGGATCCAGGTCTGGATCGCCGCTGGTTGACCTCATTACACATTCACCTGCGCCAATTCCTCCGGCACCGCAACCGACGCCGGTCCTGTCCCTGGCCGACGTCGACCTCAATCCCGATGTGGACCCGGAGTTGGGCCGGCGTTGCGTGGGGTTTTTGTGCCCCTGTTCACTCCTGGGGTCCCATTTCGGCCAGATTATCAACCTGAGGATGAAGACTGGGAGGGGTCAGGTGACCCTTTAACTGATCAGCTAGGTTCCGACCAGGACTGGAACGAGGAACTGGGGGATGCCAGTGTTCTTGACACCTCCCCTGACCTTGGCATGCTGTCTCCTCCTACCGTGGCTACGTAGGAGGGAGCGTCATACGCAGTGGTGTTGCGTAGGGCGGCCAAGGCTCTCAACCTAAGCTTCCTATGGTGGTGGTCAGGGCTAACCGCCTGACAGAGGTGCTTCAACCGGCTGCAAGCTCTTCGGAGCCCCTGCTGTTGTTTAATGAGGCCCTCACCGACGTCCTTTTGGGCACGTGGTCCAGGCCCAACACGGGGGCTCCTATGGACAGGATGATTGCCCCACTATGTCCCGCTCAGAACCACAGGCCGCAGCAAGTTAGCCAACCTTCGTGCGGCCGGGGACATGGGAACAACCGTCGTGGTTCCAGGGGCCAGCCAGCGGGCGGGCCAGTCCACCAAAACCCCCCCTCTCCAGCAGCCTCCAAACCTTTCTAGTCTGACATTTCAGGCCCATCAAACGTCGATGGGCGGCAGGATTCGCCATCAGCTCCCCCACTGGCACAACATCACGTTGGACAGGTAGGTTTTGCAGATAGTCTGAAGGGGCTACTCCCTCCCCTTCGAGGCTACCCCTCCAGCAATGCCACCGCAATACCACCGCATGTTGGAGGATCATCTGGCCCTTCTCCAGCAGGAATTTGCGGCTCTCTTGTCCAAGGGAGCCATCGAGCGTGTTCCTGTCCCAGAAGTAGCTTGTGGTGGTTATTACCACTACTTTCTGGTCCCGAAGAAGGACAAGGAAGGGCCTGCGTCCTATCTTGGATCTCAGGAACGTCAACCGCTTCCTCTGGAAAGAGAAGTTCAAGATGTTGACGCTTGCTCATGTCTTGTCTGCCTTCGACCCGGAAGACTGATGGTGGCGTTGGACTTGCAAGATGGTTATTTTCACAACCCCGTCCTGCCTGCCCACCAGCCATGCCACCGCAATACCACTGCATGTTGGAGGATCATCTGGCCCTTCTCCAGCAGGAATTTGCAGCTCTCTTGTCCAAGGGAGCCATCAAGCGTGTTCCTGTCCCAGAAGTAGCTTGTGGTGGTTATTACCACTACTTTCTGGTCCCGAAGAAGGAAAAGGAAGGGCCTGCGTCCTATCTTGGATCTCAGGAACGTCAACCGCTTCCTCTGGAAAGAGAAGTTCAAGATGTTGACGCTTGCTCATGTCTTGTCTGCCCTCGACCCGGAAGACTGATGGTGGCGTTGGACTTGCAGGATGGTTATTTTCACAACCCCGTCCTGCCTGCCCACCAGCGTTACCTGCGGTTCCCGGTAGGCCACGAGCAATTTCAATTTACCGTGCTCCCCTTTGGCCTTACCAGCGCAATCTCGGGTGTTCAGGAAAGTAATGGCAGTGGTTGAAGCTCATCTGCGCAGGTCAGGGGTTTCAGCCTTCCCCTATCTCGACAACTGGCTATTGAAGGCGGGCTTGCCCCAGGAAGTCGTCTCCCACCTCCAGACTACAGCCGACCGCCTTCATTTTCTGGGGTTCTCAATGTGCCAAAGTCACACCTGATTCCCTCTCAGAAGCTCCTCTTTATCGGAGCAGTTCTGGACACAATGTGGTTTCGGGTCTATCCTCCCAAACAGCGAGTCCGGGATATTCAGGCTATGATTCCGATCTTTCAACCTCTATCCCGGGGTTCAGTCAAAATGACTCTGAGGCTGCTGGGCCTCATGGCCTCCTGCATCCTGCTGGTCGATTATGCCAGGTGTCATATGTGGGCTCTACAGTGGGACCTGAAGTTCCAGTGGGCGCAGCATCAGTGGAATCTGTCCGATTTCGTCCAGATATCAGAGGGCACTGCACGGCAATTGCAGTGGTGGCTCACCAATCAGGATTGGGTCAATGGAAGATCCCTCTCCCCTCCCCATCCAGAACACACAGTGGTGACGGACGCATCCCTTCGGGGGTGGGGCGGCCACATGGGGGGGAGGGGAAGGAGGAGATCAGAGGCCCCTGGTCTCCGGCGGAGTCCGGGTTCCACATCAACCTTCTGGAGCTGCGGGCGATTCGTCTTGCACTCAAAGCATTCCTTCCCTCTGTCCGGGGAAGAGTAGTGCCGGTGTTCACGGACAACACCACCGCCATGTGGTACTGCAACAAACACCGCGGAATGGGGTCGTGAACCCTACGTCAGGAGGCCCTCTGACTCTGGACATGGCTGGAACATCAGGGCATATCTCTGGTAGTTCAACACCTGGCAGGTTCACTGAACGCCAGGGCTGACAAACTCAGCCGCAGGTGCATGATGGATCACAAATGGCATCTTCACTCGGAGGTGGTGCAAGGTCTCTTTTAACAATGGGTTAGATCTATTCGCCACCGAAGAGAACGCGCAATGTCCGCAATTCTGCGCCTTGGAATTTCCAAGGCGGCAATCGCTTGGCGACGCTTTTCGTCATGAATGGAGTTACTGTCTGTTGTACGCTGTTCCGCCTATACCACTTCTGCCCAGAGTGCTGAAGAAGATCAGGCGCGACCGGGCCCAAGTCATTCTTGTGGCTCTGGATTGGGCACGAAGAGTCTGGTATCCAAAGCTGCTCAACATGGCCATCGATCCTCCGATCCGTCTGCCTGTTCGGGAGGATCCTCTGTTGCAGCAGCAGGGGACGGTCCTCCACCCGAACCTGTCCAGCCTCCACCTCCTTGCGTGGAGATTGAGCAGCGGCAGTTGACGTTGTTTGACCTGCCTTCCGAAGTCTGCGATGTTATCTTGGCAGCCAGGTGCCCCTCCACTATGACGGTATACGCCTGTCGGTGGAACACATTTGTGGCATGGTGCACAGCAAAGGCTGTGGATCCCTCTTTCTGAGGTTCTCTTGTTCCTCCTTTTTTTGGCCCAGCAGGGCTCTGCTCTGGGCACTATCAAGGGTGATCTCTAGGTCATTTCTGCCTTCCTTTGTCTTCCAGATCAGCATTCTCTTTTCAAGTTCCCGGTTGTCAATCGTTTCTTGAAAGGCATAACTCCTCTCTTTCCTCCTATTCCTTTCGTTATTCCTCAGTGGTACTTGATTCTAGTTTTATCTTATTTAATGTGCGCTCCTTTTGAGCCACTTCATAACTGTCCTTTGAGTCTTTTAACTCTTAAAACTGCGTTCCTGGTTGCCATCACATCTGCCCGAAGAGTGAGCGAGCTCTAGGCTCTCTCATCTAAGCCTCTTGTTCGAGGCATGTGGGCTGCTGAATTCATATCTGTGCATAGTGTTGGGTCCGGATGATTGCACATTATTGTCCTGGAAGAGTCTTCGAAGTATCACGAGATAGGTGGCTCCTGCCCTGGACTACAGTGCGCATGGGCATCCTCTCCATCCTTAGATTGTTTTTTTCCGCCATTGGGTTCGGATGTGCTTATCTTAGCTCAAGTTCGGAAACTTTAGTTTAAGGCCAAAAGGCCTTTAGATCTCGTCGGTATTGTTCGCGTTCGGTATCGACAAGTTTATTTTGTGTTTTAGTACTTTCTTCACGCTTTTCGGATCCGCTTCGGTCCGAACATCGATCACCGCTCGACGATGGAATCGAGGACTCCTTTCAAGAGATGTCCTTTATGCCATGCGAAATACCCACATGTCGATGTCCATCCGGTGTGCAACAAATGTCTCTCACCGGATCATGATGAGTCGAAATGTATGGCCTGCGCCCGGTTCCGCTCGAAGAAGAGTTTGCGGAATCGACGGGCAGCGCGATTGGACTCACTGCAATCGGCGCCTGCCCCGGTCAACATCTTCAGCACTGAGGTTGAGGAAGCCGAGAGCGTAGAAGACATAGACTCCAGCCACGCTTCCGAACATGAATCCCGATCGGAAGACGATGATGAGGTGATCTTCGAGGACGAAGACGTCGTCGACGAGGTAGGAGACTACAATGAGGCCCTTGGGGCCGAGGAAGATAGCTTCAGCGAAGAGCTAGGCCAACCCGTCGATACGGAGGCCGAGAGACAAAGTCGTCATAAGGCTCAGGTCGAGGGATCGCCTGCGGGCCTTACCCAAGATCAGTCACACAGTTCTTCGGCCCCGCCTCGAACATTTCACAGGAGCCATTAATATCGAAGACGACTGGATTTCCTTCAGTGAAACCGAAACCGTCCGTCGCACCGGTTACATCGAAACCGAAAGTGAGACTGGTTGCGATCGGATCGAAGGCCTCGAAGCCCTCCACTCCTTCGACGCCGGCACAGGTCATCGGCACCGAACACACCAAAAGAGATTTCGGTGCCGAGCTCACCGCGACGGGTTCCGGCGCCGAGCCAAAGAAGAAGGCCCTCGGTCCCCACAAGGCGCCTCGGCCTATGGCACCGAAGATTACGGCCCAACCCACCAAGGTCAAGGTGGTCGATCCGTCTGCGTCGACATCAAAGGGTGCGGCGCCTGCCAAATCATCAGCTCCAAGGAGCGTCGATACCCACCTTCGGATCGACGAGCCAAAGACTGGGAATAAATCAGATACCGCTTCGACGCCTGCCTCCAAGGTGCCTATCGATTCCAAAGCGCCATCTGCGTTCACCTTGCAACAGGTCTCAGCGTCGTTGCAACGCATCAGGGACCGGGCAACCCTCTAACCTACGTCGGGTCCCGAAACGCACAAGGCCGCAAAAGCACACTCGGCGCCAGCACACATCACATTTGGATAGCCGCCGCCCAAGGCACAAAAATGTTCGAAATTCGGACACGTGTCCACCAAACACAGACACTATCCACTGGACACATCGATATCGAGCCTTCACAGGCACACTTTATCGACGCCGACACTGGTAGGCTGATACTCCGCAAGCGGATATTCACACCAGAGAAGGGTTTGGATTCATACAAGATTCCTTTGAAACAAAAACTGCCGGCAGGTTCCGCACCAGTGCTTCATGAAACCTTTCAACCCTTCCTTCAGGACCCACCGTCTTTTTCTCCTACGCATTCAGAGGCAGACTCCGGAGAGGACTATATAGGGGATGATACCACCTACCCGGTGGATATCGATCCTGATGATCACATGCAAGACCCAGATCAGGCATGGGATGACCCCACCGACCAGGGTAACGCACCAGATACTGCTGACACGCAGCTTTATAATATAAAGACATCTCCCACAGAGGACACTGCTGCCTTTAATGCCCTCATAGAACGGGCTGCTGCCAATCATGGAGTGGAACTCCATTCTGACACTGTAGAGGAAGATTTCTTAGTGGACACGTTCGCCTCCTCTGAGAAAACCGTCAAAACTCTGCCAATGTTGAAGGGAGTTCTGAAACCTGCAAAAGACATTTTTAAAGAAACAACCAGGGCACGGGTGTTGAACCCCAGAATCGAAAAAAAATACAAGCCTGCACCCGGAGACCCTATGTACATTAAGGGTTAGTTACCATTAGACTCCATGGTTGTTGCTAATGCTCGCAAACGAGCACATTCGCAAACAACGGGTGATGCTCCTCCCCCCGACAAGGAGTCCAAAGTGCTGGAGACATCAGGCAAAAGGATAGCAGCGCAAGCTGCAAACATCTGGCGCATTGCCAACACCCAGGCACTCCTGGCCCGTTATGATAGGTCACACTATGACACACTAGAATCACTGCTACAACACTTGCCAGATGAATACAAAGAGGCAGCAGAGCTCCTTATCAGAGAGGGACAACTCCTTCCAAATGCGTCCATCAAATGCGCACTGGATGCAGCCGACACTGCAGCAAGGGCGATCAACACAAGCGTAATGTTGAGGAGGCACGCATGGTTAAGAATCTCAGGCTTCAAACCTGAAATTCAGAACAATATCTTAAATCAACCGGTCAACCCAGACTTTTTATTTGGCCCCGAGGTTGACACTACCCTCGAAAAAATTAAAAAAGACACTGAAACTGCAAAATCAATGGGGGCTCTGCAGTCGCAGCAGTTTCGGAGTGGCCCCTTTCGTCGCCCCGGGAATAGAGGAGCAGGTAGAGGTCAGGGGTCCCAGCAGCAGTACAATAAAGGGGGGACGCAAAGCACCTATGATAAAAACAATAGAGGTGGATTTCGTGGATCCAGCACCAAAGGCAGAGGACGTGGGTACGGCAACACCAGGTCCTCCCCCAAAAACAAACAGTGACGCCCTCTCCCTGCCCCCCGACCACATAACACCTGTCGGGGGGAGACTCCAACAGTTCCTGTCAGTCTGGAAGTCCATCACCACAGACAGGTGGCTCAGGGAAATTATCCAGTACGGTTACTGTCTAGAATTAACGTCCACTCCACCCAACATACCGCCAAAGCACCGTCCTATGTCCGTAGAGCACTTGGCATTATTGCAGCAGGAAGTACTAAGTATGCTACAAAAAGGTGCAATAGAAGTCGTGCCCGTAAACCAACAAGGGACAGGGGTGTACTCTCTGTACTTCTTAATCCCAAAAAAGGACTGATCTCTCAGACCTATACTAGACCTGAGACCCCTCAACCACTACATTCTGTCAGAGCATTTCCATATGCTCACCCTACAGCAGGTTCTACCGTTACTCAGTCAGGGAGACTTCCTAGCCACACTGGATTTGAAAGAGGCGTATTTCCACATACCCATACACCCATCGCACAGAAAATATCTCAGGTTCACTATTCAGGATCACCATTATCAGTTCAAAGTTCTCCCCTTCGGAGTAACAACGGCACCCAGGGTCTTTACCAAGTGCCTAGCTACAGTGGCTGCACATCTACGGAGACAGCACATTCACGTCTTCCCTTACCTGGACGACTGGCTTGTTCAGGCAAAGTCAGCCCAGCAATGTGCCAGCCACATGTCCCTCACCATTCACCTTCTTCCCAATCTAGGATTCTCACTAAATTACCCAAAATCACATCTTCAACCCGCACACGTACGCCAGTACCTGGGTGCGACCATAAACACTCTGACAGCCACAGTTCAGCCAAATTTAGTGAGGATCAACAGCATGCAACTGCTGATCACAAAGTTCAAACCTCAACACTCCCTTCCAGCGCGAGTGTTCATGCAGTTGATAGGCATGATGGCCTCCTGCATTTTCATAGTCCCGCACGCGAGACTACATATGCGCCCGCTTCAGGAGTGCTTGACACGTCAATGGAATCAGGCTCAAAGACAATTAACAGACCTAGTGTTGGTGAGCGGTCGGGCATACAACTCTCTGCATTGGTGGAACCCACAAAACCTTTGCAAAGGCCGACCGTTCCAAGAGCCTGTTCCGCAAATAATACTGACGGCGGACGCCTCTCTCCAGGGATGGGGAGCTCATGTACTCAATTACACAGTGCAGGGACTATGGACAACACAGCAAAAGAAGATGCACATCAACCTTCTGGAACTGATGGCAGTCTTCCTAGCCATGCAGGCATTCAAAGTACACTTATGCAACAAAGTCGTGTTGATCCGGACGGACAACATGACTGCCATGTACTACATACAGAAGCAGGGAGGAACACACTCTCCACAGTTGTCTCATCTGGCTCAGAGCATGTGGAAGTGGGCCATTCAAAGGAACATGTTCCTCATGGCGGAACACCTCCCAGGCAAAGACAACCAGATGGCGGATCTGCTCAGCAGACACAGCCACCAAATGCACCAGTGGGAGCTACATCCATCAGTACTCAAACCGTACTTCCAACAGTGGGGTCACCTAGGGATAGACCTATTCGCCACAAGGGAAAACGCAAAATGCCGAAACTTTGCCGCCAGGTTCCTGCACCCACAGTCGCAGGGCAATGCGATATGGATGAACTGGTCAGGCAGATTTGCGTACGCTTTTCCCCCAGCGCCATTAATACCGCTAGTGGCACGCAATCTGCGACAACACTCACTGACACTCATCCTAGTTGCTCCAACATGGGCACGCCAACCATGGTACACCACCTTTCTAGAACTTTCCGTGGTGCCGCATCAAAGGCTGCGGATCACACCCGCACTTTTAACGCAGAACCATGGCGAAATTCAGCACCCAGATCCGCAACAGCTGAACCTGGCAATCTGGCTCCTGAAGTCTTAGAGTTTGGCTACCTAAACCTGCCACCTGAATGTATGGATATCATCAAGGAGGCCAGAAGACCCACAACCAGAGCTTGCTATGCGGCTAAATGGAAAAGGTTTGTCATTTACTGCAACAACAATGACATTAACCCGCTGGATGCATCCATTCAAAACATCATCTGTTACCTCTTACACTTATACCGATGCAATCTGGCATACAGCTCCATACGTATACATTTAACCGCGATAGCAGCCTATCTTCAAAACAGGCAGCACCTCTCTTTATTCAGAGTGCCTGCCATCAAAGCCTTCTTAGAGGGACTCAAACGAGTGATTCCCCCAAGACACCCACCGGCACCAGTGTGGAACCTCAATGTGGTCCTCACCAGATTAATGGGTCTACCTTTTGAACCTCTCCATTCATGGGAGATTCAATTCCTCACCTGGAAAGTAGCTTTCTTAGTGGCAATCACTTCGTTAAGAAGAATTAGTGAACTCCAGGCACTAACCATTCAAGAGCCATTCATACAGGTTCACGCAAACAGAGTTGTACTACGTACCAACCCCAAATTCATGCCTAAAGTGACCTCGCAGTTCCACATGACTCAGACTATTGAACTGCCTGTTTTCTTTCCATATCCACAAAATTTCGCAGAGAGAATGCTCCATACACTAGATATAAAGAGGGCCCTCATGTACTATATAGACAGAACAAAGGATTTTAGGAAAACAAAACCACTTTTTGTTGCCTTTTCTCCACAACACAAGGGCAACGCCATTTCCAAAGCAGGGATAGCCAGATGGATCGTTAAATGTATTCAAATTTGCTATCAAAAAGCTAAACGCACATTAACGATTCCCCCACGAGCCCACTCAACACGAAAGTTAGGGGCGTCCATGGCTTTCCTAGGAAACATTCCTTTACAGGAAATATGTAGAGCAGCCACATGGTCCACTATACATACATTTACCAAACACTACTGTGTAGATGTACACTCCAAACAGCCGGCAGCTGTATGACAGGCTGTTCTCAAAACTCTTTTTCAGACTGCTGCAGCTGGCACGGGCAGCCGCCGCTAATGGAGGGACTGCTATATAATCTATGCACAGATATGAATTCAGCAGCCCACATGCCTCGAACTGAATATGCTACTTACCAGTATGCATCTGTTCTTGGCATGTAGGGCTGCTGACATTCATATCGCCCTCCCTCCTCCCCGGCGCCTGTAGCGGCTGCAGCACTCAGAATTACTGTATAGCATGGTCATCACTTACTGTATCTACTCCATCACTGCCACAATGGCGAAAAACAATCTAAGGATGGAGAGGATGCCCATGCGCACTGTAGTCCAGGGGAGGAGCCACCTATCTCGTGATACTTCGAAGACTCTTCCAGGACAACAATGTGCAATCATCCGGACCCAACACTAGGCGGCGATCTATGCACAGATATGAATGTCAGCAGCCCTACATGCCAAGAACAGATGCATACTGGTAAGTAGCATATTCATTCCTGTCTGTCCATCCGGACAAGGTAGTTTTTAGGACTCATCCATCCTTCCTGCCTAAGGTTGTCACTGCCTTTCACATCTGGCAGACCATCACTTTGCCCACCTTCTTTCCTCCTCCGCATCCTTCGAAAGAGGAAGAGAGGCTCCACCGTCTGGACCCAAAACATGCGCTTTCCTTTTATCTGGATCGCACCAAATAGTTCTGGGTGGATGACCAGCTTTTTGTTGGGTACATGACCGCCAAGAAAGGTCGGCCGTACACAAGCAAACTATCTCCCGATGGGTTGTTTTGTGTATCAAAGCCTGCTATTCTTTGGCAAAGAAGGAGCCTCCAGTGGGGCTGTGCGCGCATTCCACCAGGGCGACAGCAGCAACCACTGCTCTGGGACGAGGCGTTCCTCTGAATGACATGTGTCAGGCTGCTACGTGGGCTTCGTTGCACACTTTTACGAAACACTACTGTCTTGACAGTCAAATCCAGAGGGATGACTTCTTTGGCAGTTCTGTTATCCAGGACTTTCTGGTGTGATCTTGGTTCGCAGACCCTACTCCGGGGTTGGTATTGCTGTGGTATCTATTCTAAGGTAAGGAATCTATTACTAACGAGTTTCTTTCAGATGAACAAGTTACTTACCTTCAGTAACAATATATCTGTAAGAAACATGTTAGTTGTAGATTCCTTACCGTCGCACCCATCCTCCCCATTCTGCGAACTGATTTCTAGGGTTAAGGATATCCTTTCATGGCGCTAGTTTTGTGCACCAGTGGTCAGTGTCTTGCATGGCTCTGCGTATTGGCGCAGAAAGTCGTGTGCAGAACTCACGTCCGCACGCGAGGGCGGCGGCTAAGTAGCTACAGCGACGTCATCCCGGTGACCCAACGACGAACGCAGAGCAACCAACGCCACTTTCCGACACGCAGAGGTACTGCTGGCGAAAAACTTTCCGGATCCAGTCTGACGCCTGGGGGTAATTCTAAGGCAAAGAATCTATAGTTAACTAATGTTTCTTACAGATATATCGTTACCGAAGGTAAGTAACTTGTTCGTCTAGTTCGTGACCCCAAAGGGATCATTCGTTCTCTCCCGCCAGGTAATGGAGTTGGATCGTCTCTTGGGGGGATTTTTGGCTACATACCTATACACACTCTAGGTACACTCAGAGTAGGGTTTGCATAGTAGGAGAACACCTGATTACTGCCTTATTTATATGCCTCCATATATACATTGTTTTAGCACCATGGTAGAGCTGTATCCACTATTTACTCTTTTGGTGCTTGTAATCACTTTCATCTGCTTATGTCTACTGATTATCACAGCAATGTATTTTATACGTGAATAATGTTGGTTCAATAAATATATTGAAAACGTCCAACTGTGTATCCTCTGTATATTTCTTTGAGCACAAGTAAGCACGAGTGACTGAGCGAAAGGTTCTGATCTGTTTCCACGATCACTGCGAGGTCAGGGTTGTCCTTTCCAGTAGTTGCCAGAAACCATTTCCTTCCTGGTAAGGTTAGGGAGGCTTATGGGACCACTGTGAGCCAGCTGATCTCTAGGCCATCATATCCTCTGTGGGGCCCGGAATCAGTCTAGGCACCTCACCCAAAGTTTATGTTGTCCAACAAACGTGCAGGTCCTACGGAATAGCGGGAAATACACAACAGCCTGTGTGTGCAAACACATTGGAAAAAGGATTTGTTAAAGGAAAAACTGCTGCTTAGGGGTACATGTGAAGTTTTGTCTGTGAGGTGTGCACGCAGTCAGGACAATGTAAGTGAAAGAGAAAGGCATTGAGTTGCCTGTTGATGATCCCTGTGCTGAGAAGATTGAAGTCAATAAGTTTCCTAAATGTACTGTGCGGTTATTAGAGAAGGAATTGGAACTCATGGCAGAATTAAGATCACCATGGTCTATCATCACTGAGAACTGTTTTCAGGAAAGGTTCAAAGGGGCATTAACTGAAGAGGATTTGTGTGATTCAGATATGGTAGGCTAGAGTTTCGATGGGTCTTTAATTGACCGTATGGGTTATATTGCTTCAGACATTTCTTTCAAAGGACGGACAGCGTTTATCAAATTGTTTGTTGCCATAAAGGAGTTGATGTGTTAGGTTGGAGGGACCAATGGAAACCTGGAATTATCAGTTCTCGTAGCAAGGAACCTATTTTGGTAAATTATGAAAGTGGTGGTGCTGCAGAAATTGAGCATGAAGTCACTGAAGTTTTTTAATGACAATTTGGGGAGGCTCAAAGGATATACCCATTTAATCAGGCTTAAACAAGGGTTACAGCCTGTTTTAACCCCTTCGATGCTGCGCAGATTCCGCCGCTGTGCTGACGGAATCTTGCGCGGGTGTGGTCATGACAGAATGGTTCCGTCATGAGCACAGCTCAACCGTGGGTCATGACGGAACCATTCCGTCATGAGCACCGAAGGGGTTAAACAGACATTGAGGAATGTTCCGATTAATGTGAGAGATGAACTAAGAAGTGTGTTGGATGAGATTTTGAAAGGGCACGTCATTGAAGAAGTAGAATCATCCGAATGGGTTTCTCACATCGTTCTAGGTCTTAAGGCTGACAAATCATTGAGATTATGCATTGATTTTACAGCTCTCTATACCAACATAGTAGGTAATTGTCATTCCTTCTCCAACGTATATGAAGTTGTATGTATGTTGGGTGGTGCTACTATATTTTCAGCATTTCACCAAATTGAGCTAAGTAAAGAATCCCGCAATTTGACTGTGTTTATCACTCCACAAGGTTTGTTTCCAGTTTGTGATGATGCTTTTTGGCCTTGCGGCATCAGTCTTCCAAGAGCAATATGTCACATTTTCAATGTAAAATGCTTTGAAGACGATATCCTTATATTCTCCTGTGATGTGTCTGAACATTCTTTTCATTTGAGGAAAATGTGTGGATTGTTGAGAGAACATGGTTTGACTCTCAAGAAGAGCAAATATAAATTGTACTGTGAATCTGTTGAGTGTTTTGGGACATGCACTGTAAAAGGAAGGAGTTCTACAAAAATAATTCTCGTGTTGAGGCAATTTTGAGAGCTCCTGCTCCGTACTAAAGGGGGAAAACTGTTTTCATTTTCAGGACTGTGCGAATATTATAACAAGTTCATAAGGAATTTTGCTCCTAAGATGGAACCCCTTAGGGAATTGGCTAGAAAGAATGTTGCATTTGTGTGGAGCGAGAGACAGCAATGTGCCTTTGATAGTATCAAGGTTGAGATGGTGACCGCTCCTTCACTGAAACCATTTTGTGTCAATAATAATTGTATTATTACAGTGGATGCTAGTCTTTATAGTCTGGGGGTGTGTGTTGTCTCAACGTGAAGGGAAGGAGGAGTGGAATGTGGCATTCGCTTCTCAAACGCTAAATGAAATAGAAAGGCGTTATGCTGTCATCGAAAGGGAGTTACTTACATGTGTGTGGGCAGTAGTACATTTTCGCAACTATCTTTGGGGTGGCTGGCTTTGTTTTGAGGACGGACAACAAACCTCTTGTTGCTATTTTGCTTCCTGGTGGAGGCCAGAGTGCTACTGTACGCATACCACTTTTAATGCCTAGTTTGCAAGAATACAATTTTCTGGTGGAGAATGTGCTAGGGAAAATAAACGTGCAGCAGATTGTTTATCCAGATGTTGGAGAGAAGACTAGTGATGAGGAAGTGGTAGCTAGCATAGAGGAGATAGTGTCCGGTAGATTTGGAAGTATTACTGACGCAGTCTGCGGAAGTGTTATCAAAGATGATCCTTTGTTAGTAAAAGTAGTGGAGTGTGTTGAAAAAGGGTAGACATCCAAGGGCAAAGTATTTGCAGAGTTGTTTTCCTATTGGAAGAACTTAGAAGAATTGGAAATTGAAGGTGATTTGATCTTTAGGCAAGGGAAGTGTATATACCTCCCGAGTCTCTTAGGGATCACATTCTATCCGGTGCTCATGAGGGTCATCTACGTATGTCGTCTATGAAGAGACAGATGTACAAGGACTGCTTTCTGGTGGCCAGCATTGGACAGGTTTGTGGACAGGGTAGTCAGGGAATTTGCTGAATTTGTTAATAGAGAAAAGATGTTGAAGGCTAACCCTTCTTGTTTGGTTCCTGTGAAGTGGCCTGAATTTCCATGGTGGAAGGTTGGTCCTTTTAACTTCTTGCCACGGGATTGCAGGTTTGCCATGGTACTTATCTATTATCACTCAAAGTGGCCCGAAGTTAGGTTTGTACCACAAGTTATTAGTGCTAGTGTTATCAAATTCTTTAAGGAACTCTTTCCCAGACAAGGGTATCCCAAGACCCCTCCTAAAGCTACAGACCCTAAACCAAAGCACCACTCGGAACCAAAGTCGTCGGTGCCAAAAAAAGACAGTAGTTCAAAAGAACTGTTTCAACCAGATCTCTCTGATCCGAAACAAAAAACTCTACACATTGACCCTGTTACTAGCATGTCACAACAATACCTCCTAAGAAGAAGAAATAGGACACCTCAGAGGCACCTGAGATACCCTTATAGAAAAAAGACATAGTAACTTCACCTTTCAGACCCTCCTCTCCCCCTCCAAATCTTCCAACTGCACCACTTTCTCCAGCACACTCTTCCTGCTTCCTTCTTCACCTGCACCACTAGATGATGAAGATGACTTTGGGGGTGGGATTGGGGATGAGGATGTAGACCCACAAGGGGATGATGATATCCACAGTATCCCACCACCTGACCCCTGGGCCGATTATAATAATGTCCCAGATATACCTGAACCTGACTCATACCCATCTAAACCATCCCCTACAGATGACAACATAGGGTTTACGCAACTCATAAATAGAGCACCCAAATATCATAGGGTAGAATTACACTCAGACCCTTTGGAGGAATCAATTCATTGGATGAATAGCTGGAGGTGTTCTATCTTCAGAAAAGTAACAGTCCGCAAATAACATATCATATATGTTATTTTTCAGATACTACTGAAAGCGATAGGATGTCTATAGGGAATTCTGTATAATTGTACTTCAGAATACAAATGTCTTTTAATACCACTAAAAAGGATTGCAAAGCTCTTGTTTCTTAACGTTGAGCTTGTTCGCTCTAGCTTGATTCCACCCCTTCCTTTATATTTACTCTTCTGCACATTTTATTCATAAACTCTTTCGAACACCCTCTCTGGACTTACTGTTAGAAGCTTCAGAGTGTTAGGTTTTCTGATATAACCCACTGAGCTTCCACTCTAACTGGATTTTAAGGTCTCTTTTTACAGACCACCTCCACAACAACACAGCACCAATTCCGCATCAATGCACCAGCACAGCACCAAGTCAGCACCACCACAGCATCAGTGCAGGACAACCATAGCATCAGTGCAGCACCACCTCAGCACCGATACAGCACCACTTTAGCATCAGCGCAGCATCACCTCAGCACCAACTCAATATCACTCAGCGCCAGCTCAGCACCACCACCTCAGCATCACTCAGCACTAGCTCGGTATTACTCAGCGTCGCCTGAGCATCACCTCCGCACCAGCACACCTCCACCTTAGCACCACCTCAGCATCACTCAGCACCACATCAGTCTGCCCTTGTAATCTGCCATCTGTTAATTCTCCCCTATTGTCCATCCGCTGCTCGTGTTGTAATTCAGATACTAGTTCCAAACCTTCCCCCTTCCATAGCTTGTCGTCTCCCTTCCCCCCCCCCCCCCCCCCCACCTGCATAACCAAGAAAAAGTTATAATATACAAGCATGGACAACAACATTTGAAAATATTTTTTATGTTCATTCTTATTTTATTTATTTATTTATTTATTTTTTTATTAGTAAACAGCAGTACGAAAAAACAGTTGAATACGCAGTTTTCCACAGTATAGAACAGTGCAATAGCAATCACCAGAGACAACCCCTCAGGAAGCATTTCCCCAACACTATATATCTTTAATATCCACCTCCCCGCGCACACACCTCTGGGCCTCCCCACATCAGTCCGAGGCCTCATCATCTTGATCTGAGGGCGGGTCACAGATGTCACCCCTAAATTTGTTCCACGCCCCCCATACTTTACTCCATTTGCGAGGGCAACCCCGCCTGATAAAGGCCGACCTTTCCGCAAACATGGCATCGTCCATGTCGGCTCCCCATGTAGTTAGCTTTGGCAATTCCCCCGTTCCCCATTTTTGGGCTATGTTGCGCTTGTCTATCATAATCCCTAGCGTAGCTTCATTCTTATTTTTATTAGGTTCATTCAGTTGTACATGATTTCTTCTTCATTATATTCAGGGGGCCACAAGGTTTGAATATTACCGAGCCTGTTGTGGGACTACGTTGCAGGATTGAGGTCGCTTAACTCATGCGGACCCATACAGGGTTTAATTGGACAGAATAATGAGTGCAGCCATCTGGGGACTATAATCAGGCACTACCATTCCCAGAATACACAGCACAGATTTATTTGGACGGCCCATCTGTGGGCGGGCTATAAAGTATTTTCGAGTGGTATGTGACCGTAACTGCACTCTCCTTCACAACCACGCGTCTGAAGAAGAAGCACAGTCTTCAAAACACGTCAGACATCACAGAGTTGAGTAGCTGTCCGAGGAAATGGCATGATGAAACCCGACCATACCTCATAAATGCTTTTGTGCAATACAATGCAGTCCGAGTGCCTCCTAAACTGTTGGACACCTAGGAGCTTGAATATATATATATAGTAACAAAAATGCTTATAACACTTCTTTATTGTAAATTTTCAACATGGTGCACAGCAGCCACACTGCTTTCCAAAATTGCTTAAAGATTTTGGGAAAGCCAGTAGCTCTGGCTAAACACTTATAAGGTCCCAAAGGCGGGACCTATTGGCTGTGCCAATGCTTGTTTAAGATGGGGAGAAGGGTATGGTGCTCTCTTCCCAAGCCAACTACGGCCACAGAGACCCTATCCTTGGGGCACTCATCATTTTTGAATGGGGATGGAGGCGTGAGCCACCCATCTCCTAGGGCACTCTAGTTACCTACCTGCCAGAGCACAGGCAGGGAAGATATCATTGCTTCCGCCCGGATGAGAGTTGAAGAGAATCTCCCTGCCTGCAGGTAGAGAACTGAAGATTACTTCTTCTTGGTGGGAGCAGAGTACATGCTGAGGGTGCCCAACTCTGAGCTCCGCACAGTGATAGACATCTTACTTTACACTGCCATAACAAAAATTCACCTGTTGACAAGAAAATGTCATGCATATTACTCTAATGAGGATTAGTAATCAAAAAAAGCACAATTATTTTTCCCCTTCTTTTTAGGAGAAATCTTCAGAGGTGATGACCCGTTCTGGCTTGGAAGTTGAACTTTCCGCAAAGGAGCGTGAAATTGCCCAGCTTGTGGAAGATGTGCAGAGGCTACAGGCAAGCTTAACCAAACTTCGTGAGAGTTCAGCGAGTCAGATATCGCAGCTTGAACAGCAGCTGAACTCAAAGAATGGCACCCTAAAGGTAAGGGCTTTTTGTGCACTTTTTGTGTCCTGTGCTCACCAGTTTTAGTAAATGGATATTGTAGAGCAATATTTACTAAATGAAAGCTAGTGTATTCCCTAAATGTTTTCAAGTTTAACTTGATTTGTGATAATTCTTTATTTCTATTTATTTTGTTGCATGTTTTTTAACAAAGCTGCCTTTCCCCATTCACGCCTATCCCTCTTTTAAAAGAGAAGCATTTAATCTCTGTCTCCCTCCTAGAATAACCTGTAGTTCTTTAAATGTCCTTTTGGGTCAGAGGCTAAAGTTTGTAAAACTTATAACTTTTTGTATTTGGTATTGTAGCAATGTGCAATGATAATTTAGGAATTTTTAATATTTTTTCGTCTCAAATGTTCATTTGTTTGTTAGACATGATAGGCCCTCACTATGAAATATTCTGTAATTCTGATGGGGAAAGTAGCAGGTGTTTCTGATGAGTATTTCTACCTGCAGATTTCTCTCCTTATGAGTATCCTCCAGGCGCTCAACTGAATCTGGAACCTTTTCCCACAGTAATAGCTCTCCAGCATTGCTAGGTGACACCAAAGCACCCTCAACTGCCAATCTGCCTGGCCAGGGTTTGAAAGACATCAAGTTATGTAAGGTGACAGCCAACATGAGGTCGTCTGTTCCTATTTTTCTACAACTCATTATGTATACTTAGTTTTTTCCTCATACTTTAAGCTTTCTGCAGCCACTAAGGCAAACGTCTCCCCCTAAAATTTCAGGGTTAAACACTGTCTCAGAAGCTCCAAGAAAATGTATTTGTCAGTTCCACACAATATCTGAATGTGGTGTCTTTGCTCCAGGCAGGAAACCCTTGTCCTGGACACCTGTTCATTGATGCACTAAAAGGGTGTCAGAGAGCGGAAGGCCAAGCTATTGAAGCGTTACGCATCAGGTAGATCCATACCTAGAAAATAGGTTGCTGAAAGATTGTCCCACTCCAAAAAGAAAATTGCAAAGCACCATAGGAAGGAGAAACCATCATCTTTCTCATCTAAATGGTCCCGCTCCTGGACGAAGCATGCCGGCTGCCATACTGGATATTTTCTGGACCTCTCTGTTACCATCTAAACCACTCCACAAGAGTGCAATCTGCAACTTTGGGGTAGTTTTGACCCTGAGGCACGCCAGCACCCCCACAGACTCCGGCCTTGGTGCAGCTTCGAACGAAGCCTGTGATCTTAAGGCACTCACATCCATGGGTTTGGTGTCAATTTTGCCATTGTCAAAACCCTCAATCACCATACATTATCACAGCGGCAAAAGAAAATATTTGGGCCAGTTTTGATGATGAACTTTTGGCATAGCATCTCCTTGGACTCGAGATTTGCTGCATGGAGAAACTCTTCAGGTCTGACTCCAAAGCTCGAGTCATTCCCAACATAGATTATGGGGACGTACAGTGGATGTCACAGGAAGATAACCTTCTTCTCTCCTACAACACGTGAATGGCAGAAGGTTCAAATTCCTCAATAGCCCCATCAGCATCAAAGGCAGCCATGTGAGCACTGTTCACCTGCCAACGGCAAAGGTGTCCATTAAATTGGTGACCTCTGAAAAGCCTCTGGCAAAGCAGTTGCACCTTTTACTCCCCACTGAAGTGAAAGTTCTAATCTATACTCAATTTAAAAAAAGCTAACAAATGGTAGAGAAAATCAGGATGCTAAGACTAAAGAGTTACGTGTATTTGTACAACTTAAAACCAACTTTTGGAAGCTTTGGCACAGCAGTGTGCAAACACCATGGCAGTGCAAAAGTTAAAGTCTAACTCCTAATACGAATCTAAATGTGTAAATGAGTGATTGTAAACGTAGGTTAAGGCCCTGCAGCGTTGTATGTGACCGCTAGCCAAGAAGAAAGTCTGTGATCGTTTACAGTCTGAAGAAGAGGGGATTTACTGTGGTCCCAAAAGGGAATGGAATTTTGTATATGTAGTGCTATGTCACAGTGTGACATTATAGCATTGTCATGAACAGGAGTAGGGTTCTAATAGCTCTGGTAGTGATGTTGCTGCGGGTCTTATGTATGTAGACATGCTATTTTTGTTTCCTTGTGTGCATATTTTTTAATCTTTTCATCTACACTCCACTAATGTTCTGACTGCTGTCCTCTCTGAATCTGCCATGATGGCTAGTTTGGTATCCAGAGAGATGTGGGTTCCATTCATGGTGACCTTCTGTATGATTCAGCTGCTTTTGAAGATGATGAGGGCATTATTTGGAGCCAGTGTAATCTTCAGGTTTGGTTCTTTCATAGAGTCGCGTGCTATAATAATTACCCCTCTTCGAGCTGGGTGTTCCTCAGTAATCTTCAAAAAGCAGCATCTTTTAAGAGAGGCCTGTAAGCAATGTTACTTCAGTAACGAAGCAACCTGCAAGAAAACGACGCAAGCTACAGCCAGTCTGCTTCCAGCACCCAGAAAAACCTTTCTCCACCACAGGCCACCATACCTCAGATTTTCTGGTACTATTGTGTAAAAGGGTGTCCTACCAGAGCTCTAGTCTGACTTGTTTTAGACATTGAATTTCAGATTTCACTGAGTTTCTCTCTCTATCCTTTTTTGGCACCTATGATCTTTAGATCTTGATTTTAGTGGGATTAATTGCCTGTAGGAATTTCTAAATATGTCCCTCTCCTGTGCCTGCCACACCTGTTTGAAAAAGAGGATTTACGTGGAAAATCTCTGCAAGCAGTTTACCTCAAAAAGGCCTCCACCTGTAAGATTTGAAGACTCTTAAAAAACCTTAAATGATATATGAGTACGTCATCTGAGGTTTCTCCAAAACAACCAGACGTGATGACCCACCATCTTCAGAGGATGACTCCTGTCATTCGGTTTTCATGTAAGAATCTAGGAAATCTCGCTTGGAATACAATAAGGCCTTTGACTCAGAATAGTTAGTTGAGGACCTATCCTCTAAGTATGGGTAGCCTTCACTTAATGCCTTGAAAAGTCTGACGAGAAGCCAGGCAAGTCAGTCGACCCACTGTCTGAGGTGCTGACTAAACTAAAGTCAATGCTTGCTTGCTGTATAGTCTTATGCTCCCTTTGTCTATGACTTCTAATCCGTCCCTCAGTATATGTGCTCTGGTCCTAAATTGGTAGTGGTAAAATTGGTTTCACCCAGTTGGTCTATTTAACTATCCTGTAGAACCAGACAGTGCAGAAAATTCAAATGGCGTGGAAGTTAATGTCATATGTGGGTTGCAGTATGTATTTACACCACCCACAAACAGGACAGAAATGTATGCCTGCTAGGAGCACCACTATGCTCTGGCTAGGTTCCAGTCTAAATGCACTGCAGTTATTCATGACTGCGAAATGTGCTTTGCCGTGTAGGTAAAACCTGTGCTTGCATATTCAAATATCTGTCCTAAAGTGTGCCTTGCATGACCTCGGGTGTGGGTATGAATATATAAAAATAAGTTACAGTTTCACATTGGAGTTAGTGTGTTTTCATAGAAAAATAAAACCCTAAAGTTGCGTCACTGTGTAGGCCTTGACAGACGTTTCCCTCAATAGAGTTACATCTAATTAAAATCTTTATTTACTATTGCAACGTAGAGAAATTATGTGAAAATGCTTCTAAGTTAATTCCTGAAGAACAAAAATAATAAAAATAAATGCCAATGCTGATCAAGTTTGCGAAGTAAAATAGACCGCGGAAGAACTTTGAAACAACCACGTCTGCACTAATTAATAGTATTTATTCAAGTGACATCTTTTTTTTTGTTCAATTGGATTTTGCATGGAATTTTTTTTAAAACACACATACGATAAAAAGCACCACGTTGAATTATTACAAAAATAATATACCACAAGATTGACAACAATGACTAGACTGCCAATTTGGCAGATATGCCAATTTGCAAATACATTCATACACCACTCCTCATTCATCAAAAACACACTCATTCATGCATTCTGCCTTTGGTTGCTAGTCACATCAATTTGAATGAACCAAAGGTCTACCCAAACACGGAAAAAAGTTGACCAATTAAATTTGATGTGCATATATCCTATTGTTGGACAATCATTTTACAGTTAAACAAAATTATTTTTATAATGCACAAAAAGAAACCACTTAAACCAGTGTTTGGTATAAAAGCGGAAGAAGGTCTACGCATTTCGAACCCCCAATTGGTTTAAACGAAGGGGTTCTCTTCAGGACAATGACACTGTGAAATAGATAAAGAAGAGATTTTTGACTTAAAATTATAATTATAGAATGACCCAAGAGTGCATCGCCGCTAAACGCCGCCTTGTTACGACAATTCTTACCGAAATGGCAGCGCACTTGTAGGTGCCCTTTCTGAATTCTCAAGTAGGAACAACTACAACAAAAAAATAAAAAAGAAAATAAATCAAAAGTAGTAAATAAAAAAGAAAAAGATCCGTCAAGACTTTACTTGATGCTAGTCGACTTACTATGGTGAGGACTCCTGTGGTGGAAAATGAGGCTACTGCCTCTGTAGATCTATTTTCATTTCACGCAATTAAATGGGAGCTCACGCTCCAAGCTGCAAGGGAAACAAAAGATTTCTTGAATGAACGAAAGAAGGGTGGCCATATATGAGACAAATAAATCAAAAATGGAGCAGGAACATACCTTGCGAGTTATTAAACTCTGACCCTGCAGATCAAAGAGTTCCCCGGCTGTCTGAAAAAATCCTTAAGGGAACCGACAAATCTGTAACCAACAGGTAAACCATAATTTACTCAGAGCTCACCCGTTCAGGTGAAACAGTGTCATCGTTAAATCCCCAAACGCGAACGGACCGATGTAACGTAGAACAAAATTTACCTAATTCGTAGAGGAGATTGTTTTCTTCGAGCGTTTCTTCCGACAATGTGTGAATCAATTGCTTCTGAGTCGGCACTTCTGTGTTGAATCTAAATGGAATCCTGGGAAAACCCGGAATTATGGGAAATGTAGTTAATAGTCCAAATGAAATGAAAAAGCGATGTTAATCCACTGAATCTACTAGATTGAATACCAACTGTAATTATAAGATAAACAAATAAACCAGTATTTGTTGATGGCCAACTGGTAGGATGGCATTGGTTAGAAAGTGTTTGCACTGCTCCCCTGTGTGAACCAATAAAGTTACTGGGAAAAGTGGAACTTATAGTGGCTATTGTTGTACGACATGGGGGAACTTGTCGATCAATGTATTTAATGGCTCCATAGATGAAAAAATCTTTGACAAATGTAAAATGGATTATGATAAACTGACTGCCATCCTTACAATCTATAAATTTCCGATACTTCATTTAAACCTGTAATTGCAGTGTCAAATTTTACGATTAACATTGCTTCACGTTGTGAAAGCTTTAACTCCAGGTCACCTCCTCGAGGATCACGTTCCACTTTAGAAATAACTGTCCAACGGAGATCTTTTTCCGTATGTGTCATTTTTTGCCAATGGTTAACGAGTGGGGCAGTCTCGACATTCTTCCTGATCCGAGACTTATGTCGCGTTATTCTATGTAGGACCTCCTGGTTTGTTTTTCCGATGTACAACATCGGACAGGGGCATACAATTCCATAGATCACATATTTTGTCTTGCAATTCGAGAAAGTGTTGTGCTTCCAATGAATGCCTTTATGGGAGAACAAAGCTCCTTCAATCGTTTGGTCGCAACACAAGCAAGTACCACATTTGTGATAGTTTTTTAAAGGTGTTAAACCTATCATTTGTCTTAGCGTTGGTTTAATGTTCTGTTTGGATGATTCCCTGACTATATGATTCGCCACGCTTCTTTCTCTCTTGAAAGCAAATAGGGGGGAACTCTCCAAAGTTGGATCCAAGTTCTTAATCAGATGCCAATTCTGGTGGATCACTTAGTTGGTTCGAATTAGGGCAAAAGGTGGTAACGAATACTTGGCGTTCTGTAGAAGATTTTTCTTTTTTGTTCAGCAAGGTTTCCCTGGGGGTCCACCAGGCTCTCTTCATGGCTGTTTTCACCAATTTTTTGGGGTAACCTCGGTCCCGTAATTTTTCAACAAGGTTATTTGCATGAGTACTGTAATCATCCTTATAAAAGCAATTCCGTCGGATTCTTAAAAACTGTCTATAAGGCAAGTTCTCTTTTAAGCTTCTAGGATGATTACTTGAAAATAGCAGAGCCTTGTTCCTGTCTGAGGGTTTTTTATATAATGTTTTCACTAAACGTCCTTCAGCCGGATAGACTTCAACATCCAGGAACGGTATCTTTAAAGATGAGAAATTGATGCTGAACTTAATATCTGAAGATCTTTGGTTGAGCCAGTCAAAAAACTGCATCAGTTGTTCACGATTTCCTGTCCATGCCATGAAGATATCATCTATGAACCAAAGCCAAGTTATGAAATGCTTGAACGGGTTATTGTTGTAAATACATTTATCTTCATACATTGACATGTACAGTACTGCCAATTCTGGGGCCAATGGACAACCCATTGCCACACCTTTTGTCTGATAGAAAAACTCACTGCCAAATGTGAAGAAGTTTTTTTAAGAGCAAAACTTGCCAATTCAACAATGAATTCAGTGGGTACACTCACTGGTCTAGGTCTTTTATCCAAAAAGTACGATAAGACAGCCAAAGCTTCATCTTGTGGGATTTGGGTATATAATGAAGTGACATCAAGTGTCACCATTATATCTTTGTCTGTTTCAAATATGACATCCTCCAGTTTATTAATAAAATCTGTGGTGTCTTGGAGGTAAGATGGCACCTCCGACATGAATGGTTTTAGAAAATAATCCACGTACTTAGAAATTGGCTCATTCAAAGAGTCACACCCCGAGACTATCGGCCTGCCTGGCGGAAAAGTCTCATTCTTGTGCACTTTGGGCAATACGTAAAAAACTGGAATTCTGGGATGCTTGTTTTGTAAATAGTTGTACGCTTTCGGACCTAGAAAACCCTGCTCAAAGCCCTTTTTAAGGAGGTCGAAAAGATGCCCCTGGAGTTCGAACGTGGGGTCCTTTGGGATGCGTTTATAACAAATCGGATCATTTAATTGTTTGAGCACTTCTGTTGTGTAGTCTGGGGTCCCCCAGACCACAATCGAGCCTCCCTTGTCCGCCTGTTTAATGGTCACAGATGAATAATTTTTTAATGAAACTAAGGCATCACGTTGTGCCTTTGTAATGTTATGTTTAACATATTTGGACCTCTTTTCCATATTCGTAATCCCAGACAAAATGGTTCTCTCAAACGTTACTACCTCCGTCGGTATCTTATTTGCAGGGGGACAAAAATTTGATTTTTTCCGTAGCCCTGTTACTTCATTCATAGTGATGGAATCGTTCTAAGTTAATTCCTGCGTATTTTTTAAAATGTAATGTACAGGTGAAATTTAACTATTGATAACGTAAATTGTAAAAATGTACTTTACTGTGCGTGAACCAGAACTGACTTGGAACCCCCCTCTGCCACTCATCACACCTCCAAAGTTGAAATTCACATCCTTGGCAGGGATAGTTAATAACTCTGGCTCAGAGGACAGTAGCCGGACTCTGAGCCCCGGAAGAGCAAATGAGTGTTAACTGTTGACCAATTAGCAGAGATTAGCTATCTGGAAGTGGACAGGAACAGTTGGTAGAACAAAGAGCAGCATTAGCATTGCCTCTTTTGACGTGGAGATGCCATTTCCAAGGACCATCTCAGACATCCTGACTCCAGTCACAGTAGGAGATGGAAACAGCTTTTCCTTTGCCAGATGGGAGGAGTGCTTATCTAAATAGTTAAGTAGCTTAAGACAGGCCTTCATGTTTGCATTGGTTTTTGCCATCCAGTTCTCCTGAGTAATTTTACAGTAACACAAAGGGGAATTGCTGCACACCGGAGTTTGAGGGACTGTGAGAAAATATAAAGAATTGGTCGGTAGAATTTCTCTTTTCACTAGCTAGTACACAAATTAAATCTGACACCTCAGCATCTCCTCAGAATATTTCTTGACCCGTGAAATCTCCACTCAAAGAAGAAAGCCTTAATCCTGCTGGCACTAAAGGAATAGAACTGCTCTCTCTGGATCAAGTGGTTGATCCAGAAGCCCAAACAACAGATGAACTCCTGACTTCAACAAATCCAAGCTGACCACCAAGGACTGCACCCTGTAGGAGACCTGACAGGGTAAAGACTTGGTCCCCAGAAGCCTGCACCTAGAAGCCATGGCTGCATGAATGACCAGAAAGTACTTTCCCAGCCTGATGTATGAAAGGGTAATACACCTTATGTGTCTATGGGGAAATGCATTGATACATAAGGGTCCAAGTCGTAAGGTCAAGTCTTTGACTGGAACAACTCACTTAATATATTTGACCATCGCTCCTTTGCGGTCTGGCTGAAATTGCACGAAGGGCCCAGTTCACTGCGAACTGCTGCTTTTAATTGGTGCTCTACATTTCTTGCCACTATTTGCCTTTAAACTTATCTCTGGTGCCCTTTAACCTATTAGAATGATTATGGTGTGTTTTTATGCATTACAATTTTCTCTATTTTTCTAAATTGGTTTGAGAATTTTAATATGTTGTGTTCTGTACTTTAAAAATTTTCATACTGCTTAAATGTAACACACACTTCTGGGGATTGCCTGCTACTTGTGCTAAGCTGATGGGTTAAGCAGAAATTCTGTGTGTTTATTTAGTTGGTAGGAGTACCCTCCAACCCTTATTCCTGCAAACTCTAAAGATGAGGCTCCTTTGAGTACAGCTAGGAGCCTGACACTGACCAGAGTGAAATATCAAGAGCCAAAAGACGAAGGAGATTATGGTAGTGATAAAGCTGCAGATCCAGGCAACCCGGGTGACTTCAGCCTATGACCACACATTCCAGCCATATCTGGACGAAGAACAAAATCCCCAGTACCATGACTTATTATGACATTCTTTGAGGTATACTCTTCAGAGCCTTCAATGTATGATGAAAGATCATAACAACAGGATTCTTCTCAATCAGCCACAGCAACCTCTACAACCTACTAACAAATCTCAACCCATCCAGACACCTCAGAGACCTATTCAGTCTCCAGTATGTATTAACCCATGGATCTAATATGTTGAGGCAGATAATACTGAAGAGGAAGGAGAGGTAATAGAAGACCATCCCGGAAGACATGAGGAGCAGAATGATTTCATAACTCCTTTCAAGGGAGTGGGGGGGCATCTCTTCATTCAGACTTGTAAAATTACAAAATGTCACTTTTTAGAGGGTAGAGCTTCCAGATTTTTTGAGCTCCCTGTTGAAGTCACCATTTTGATGAAACTGCAGGAAGAATAGCCAATACGATTCCAACTATTGGCCATATTTGGCAGGAAGTGCTTAAATCATTAAAGTACCAGCCTCAGCCCATACAATGGTGCAGGGTCTGGGCAACAAATACTGGGCTTCTGATAATACCGTGGCTTGCTATAAAGAACATCCGAGAGCTGCCTTTATAGTGGTGCAAGCTACGTTGAGGGGTCCTGCAATCCCATATCTCTTTTTACCTCTCCTCCTCATCATGAGACTAGAAAAAAAAACCTGCATTGGTTTACCCTCGCGAAGGAAGTTTTACAATACCATGGGTCAACACTCTTTCAAGGAGGCAGGGGTCTTTTGTACTTTCAAGGAGATTACTATCCTCAACAATGCCATTCATACAACAGACCTCAGTATTACCTTGCAGAACCAAATCAAGGTTGTCTCAATTCAAATAATACGAAAAAAGGAAAGGCAGATTGCAGTCCAACCAGCTGGAAGCAAACCACCATTGGGATAAACCTGGCACAGAATACCACAAACTGCAACTTTTCCCTGCTTGGTCCGGGTGGCAAAAGTGTTTGCACTGCTTCCATTGTTGGTATTGTTGGACAGGCAGAGACTTTACGTTACCCGTTTCTACCTTACAATGAAATGTATCCAAAGACTACTAAATTGCCCTCCCAAAAAAGATGGTGCCTCAATGCTTTTGTTTGCTGCCCTCTGAAGTCCTTGTTTTGCTCAAACAAGCACTGAAAAAGCCAATATGTATGGTGTTGGCTGCCAGCTCCGTCAATGCTTGCTTTATTAGTTTGGAAGTTGCCGGGTCTAATTCGTCTGAAAAACAAAGCATATATATACATTGTCCATATAATCAAGCATAAATATTTTCTGTTCTGAACAAGCACCCATTGCCATAGTAGTGCCTGGTACTAAAGGGAATTACTTTGTGGGTGTATGCGTTACTAATGAAAGTGAGGAATGCTGTCATTCATAGTGAAGTGGGTTGATGGCTGAAGCTGGTTGACACCTGCCATATGCTGTAGAGGTTGGGAGTAAAATATGAATGAAACAATAACAGACCAATAAATCAAATTTTCGCTCAAAACAAAAGGTCTTTGATGACCCTGGACCTAAAAAGGGCCTTAGAACCCTTCCCCAAAGCCCAGCAAACAAGGTATGTTAATCCATTTTTTTCTTGTTAAGAAGTTGGGGAGTTGCGTCCTATCTGGGATCTTCTCCTATGAAGCAAATTCCTCATAAAGCAGTCACTTTGGATTGCCAAACTGGAAGCAGTTCTACAGCTGTATTAAAAGGAGAGTTTATGTTGATGTTAAATCTTCAAGATGCTTATGTTCCAATCCTAGTTTCTGCCAAGCATCACAGTGTTACGGAGTTGGCTTAAAAAATATTTACCAAGTGCATGGACAAGATGGCACTGTTCCTCTTTTGTCAAGGTCACATGTTCGCTTACTTAGATGAATGGTTAAGCACAAGAGCTTCATTATATATACCTAAGAAGTCCAGAAAATATTATCGGAGTATGAATTTTTCAAATCATCTACGAACAAGCAGTTCCTGGGAGCAATCCTGATTACAAGCCTAGGGAAAACCTTTACAGTTAGAAGAAAGACTGAATCAGAAGAATAACAGTTGCAGTTCAAGCATACAAACCTCTTCTGGGCATGCTGTCCTCATGCATTCCACTGATACCTTGTGTAGCCTATGCGTTATCCTTTTCTAGAGCTGTTGGATGCACAGTTCTTGCAAGTCATGGATCTTTTGATGACTGAATACGACATCACCAATAAAGATTGTTATTATGGTGGCTTTTGGAGTACTACTAGTGGGTGGTCTTTGTCATTAAAAGGCTACCTAGTTTAAGGCCACAGTACTGCTCTTAGTGGGTTGAGGTGCCCATCTTTAGGCACTAGAAGCCATGTTCAACTATCTTGGAGGAAAGAGACGACTCCATATCAATGTGTTTGAACTCAAAGCAATTAAGAGGGGTCTTCTGTCCTTTCTTCCAAGGATAGCAGACCCACCTGATCAGTAAAGAACAGACAACACAACCACTGCGTTTTATATAAAAAGCAATTTGGTACAAAATCCTAAGTCTTATCGCAAGAAGCTCAAGCCCTCAGCACAATACCTGCTTGAAATTAGAAAACTTCCGCAGAATGTCTCTTGTCCATTGTTAGGGTCAACCAAATCTGGATCTAGTTGTGAATTTGAGCAAGAGGAAATCCTGATACTTCCCCCAAAGTAACTGGGAATAAGGTCAGGGGGAATGCCATTTCACTATCATTATCAGGGCCTTTGCTTACCCCTTTCCTCATCCCATGGGTGTTTAGCAAACTCGAAAGGGCACTGTTATTCGATACTAAAAACACTGGCTTGGCCCGGCAAGCATTGATTCACAGACCTTCATTTCTCTTCCAGGGGATCCTCATCAAAGTGAAAAGCACTAGAATATTCCCGCCCATGCGCGGGACCCCGGAAACATAATCATATATGTGATAAACATATATGCATCTCCACATATATATACATATATATATCCAACCAAACCTTTCTCTGCACCAGAAAAAGCCATTGATGCCATGATTCTTGGTAATCCAAAGCGCTTTATTTAAACACAGTATTCAAACTGCCTGCAAACATTATCTGTCCCAATGCGTTTCAGCTCTGGTATCAAGCCTTGCTCACGGGAAATAACAAACATTGCTTCCAGAAATGACCGTATTCATATACGATTCCTTAATGGCATAATTTACAACGCCTGTGTGTCATTTCATTGGCGCTTGCGCAGTGAATTGAAATCAGCACTTAACTTTTTCAGCACATTGCTTTCAAATTATTCATTCCATGCCATTTCAGTGCGCAAAAAATAATAAGTCATATTCACCAGGTCACAGGCAGTCTTTTTTACCAAATAATAAACTCTGCGTCTTATGTCCATTAGAATCTGTGAGCTTGAAATACCTTTCAAGCTCACAGATTCTAATGGACATAAGACGCAGGAGGAGAGGAAGTCCTTCGGCGCCGTCGATCCCACAACGCTCGACGTCGAGATAAAGAAGTGTATTGCCGTCGTTGATGCGCCATTCGCCGTCGAGACATTCGACGTCGAAACAAGTGGAGTCAACGCCGAGACCGCGCCCAGAACCTGGTTGAGCTTCGACGGCTAGAAGAAGATCTAGAGCGACGCCGAGGAGTGCTCCGTCGGAGCGGGCTATACGCTCGACGTCAAGACCCACATCACATAGATCTGAAGAGGGTTCAGTGGTTTTAGTGACTGAATCAGCCTCAAGACACTCATCTTCTCATTCCTCGAGACGTCCGTCGACGCATTCTCCATCTGCGTCCCGAGAACATCATTCGAGGAGATCACGACAGAGGTCCCTATCACATCAGATGAGAACCTCTCCTTCTATACATCTATCTCCAAGATGGCTTTTACCAGTCCATCACTGGAGTAAGACTCCAGGGGGAGCATCGAGAAGGGAGGAAGAATACACAAGCCCTATCCACAGATCCCCTCTTCAAAGATTGGACCAGGAGGTGGAAAGATCGCCTTCACCGGTACGTCAGCACCGTGCAGGAAGATCTAAGGAACGCAGGCCTTCTGCGTCTCATCACCGAAGAAGGAGGTCTCCTTCATGGTCGTCTTCCTCCACCCACTCCTCCAAGAGGGACTATTCGCCTACTCTATCGGACAGCCCTCAGTCGAGAGTGTCTCCGATAGACAACATTAACACATATCACGATGTGCTGCAGAGAGGGGCACAAAAACTGAACATTGAAATGTTCACCCCTCGGGTCGCAACGACAGTGATCTTCGAGACGCTGCACCAAAGATCTGCTTCGCGCCCGTTGCTGCCTCTGGTTCCTGGACTTCTGTAACCAGTAATGGATATTTTTCTGACACCCTCAGCGATTAAGGCTACACCGGCCAGAATTCAAAAGAAATACAAGCCTGCTGATGCAGACCCGGTGTTTTTGAAAACTGATCCGTCTGCGGATTCAGTGATCGTCGCAGCGGCACGTAAAACCCACACAGTCTCTGCTTATGCATTAGTCCCTCTGGATAAAGAGAGTAAGTCCCAGGATTCTTGGGGACGAAAGGTTTGTGGTTCTGCAGCATCTTCGCTTAAGGTCTCCAGTGCAGCAGCCTTATTAGGTCGGTACGACAGATCCTTATGGGACTCTTTGGATCGTTTCAAAGAGAAGCTACCAAAGGAGGATCAGAAGGACTTTGAGGAAGTCATTACATAGGGGTCCCTGGTAGCTAATCAAATGATTAGCACTGCAGCGGATGGTGCCACACTATCGGCGCATTCGTATGCGCATGGCATTTGCACAAGGAGGTCTGCCTGGTTAAGGCTCACAGCTCTTAAACCGGATGCTCAGCAGAGGATCCTTAACCTGCCTTTTTCTGGTTCTTCATTGTTTGGCTCCCACACAGATGAAGAGATGGCTCGAATGAAAGCCGAACTGGTCACTTTGAAGGCGGTGGGGTTAGAAAAGAAAAAGGAATTTAGAAGAAGATACAGACCCAACGAGCACAAGGGATACCAACAAAGGGTTCAAACCCCTCAGTGGTCCCAAAGCAAGAACCAGGGAAGATCGCAGTTTCAGGGTCGAAAGTCGAACAGAGGTAGAGGAGGTAATCCACAGCAATCCTCCTCCACAACTCGAACAGCAGGAAAGCAATGAACCAGAGCTTCCTCTGACGCCGTTGCCCACTCCAGTGGGAGGAAGTGTTTCACGTCATCTGAAAGAGTGGTGCAACTTAACAAAAGATCATTGGGTGCTCAGTATACTGCGCAATGGATACGCACTACGTTTCCGTGTGTCTCCAAAGGACATTCCTCCAAAAAGATCTCGTCCTCACCAGCTAAAGTTACTACGACAAGAAGTGGTGGCTCTTCTGCAAAAAAAGGCCATAGAGAAGGTTGCCCACTCTCAGCGAGGAAAGGGAGTGTACTCCAGGTACTTCCATGTACCAAAAAGAGATCAGGAGCACAAGTTCAGACCTATCCTGGACCTTCGGTCGCTGAACAAGGTCATCTTGAAAGAGAAATTTCGCATGCTGGCACTTCATCAAATATGTCCACATCTGCAGGCAGGAGATTGGATGTGTTCAGTGGATCTCCAGGATGCGTATTTCCACATTCCTGTAATTCCCGTCATCGCAAATTTCTGCGATTCGTGGTCGGCAGCAGTCACTACCAATTCAGGGTGTTGCCCTTCGGACTAAAATCTGCCTCACGAGTCTTTACCAAGTGCATGGCGGTGGTAGCGGCGGCTCTACACAGAAGAGGTCTGTTCGTATATCCGTACTTGGACGATTGGCCCTTGAAAGGGCCATCACCTCAGCAGTTAAAGAGCGACTTCCAAGTGTGTCTATCTCTGCTCCGCAGGCTAGGCCTGCATGTGAATATGGAGAAGTCAGTTCACCAGCCTACACAGGTGATCCATTACCTGGGCTCCGTTCTACATACAAACCTAGGAAGAGCGTTTCCTTCGGAACAGAGACTTTTATCAATTCGACAGAAGTGCAAAGTTCTTCTCCAGACAAATTGCCCAACGGTCTGGCAAGTGGCGTCCCTATTGGGATCAATGGCTTCTTGCATATTCCTCATTCCCAACGCCAGGCTGAGAATGAGGCCTTTACAACAGGACCTGGAGGACAAGTGGAACCAGGCAACGGGTCTCTGGGAAGACCTGATTGTGCTTTCACAAACAGCAAAATCGTCTGTTCTATGGTGGACTCGTCCACAGAACCTCTTAATGGGAGTCCCCTTCCATCAACCTGTTCCTACCCAGTCCTTGGTAATAGATGCATCTCTGCAGGGATGGGGAGCACACATGGGTTGGCTACAGATGCAAGGGCGGTGGTCCGTCAAGGAGCAATCCTACCACATAAACATGTTAGAGCTGCGAGCAGTACATCTAGCTCTCAAAGCTTTTCAGCCCTCAATCGTGTCCAACTCAGTCCTCATCCAAACGGACAACACGACCACCATGTATTACCTCAACAAACAGGGTGGTACACGTTCTTGCCCTCTCTCCCTGGAAGCTCAAAAGATATGGCATTGGCTTCTAGCCCGAGGCCTCTCCGTCACAGCGGTGAACCTCCCAGGGGAACGAAACGTGCGAGCGGACGCACTCAGCCGGCACTTCGAAGATCAGCCAGACTGGGTGCTAAACGACAAAGTAGTGGCAGAAATTTTCCATCAGTGGGGGCAGCCTTCCATAGATCTGTTCGCAGACGATCTAAACAAAAAATGCCACGCCTTCGCCTCCAGGTTCCACCGTCCAGGGACGAAGGGGAATGCTCTTTTGATGGATTGGTCCGGAATATTTGCATAATCCTTTCCTCCCCTGCCTCTGATTCCAAAGGTGGTATCCAAGCTCATCCGGTCCAACATGTCAATGATCCTGATAGCCCCAGACTGGCCTCGGCAGTGGTGGTACCTGGACCTATTACAGCTGTCGGTGCACCCCCACAGGAGGCTTCCTTGCAGATCGGACCTACTGACCAAGATGGACGGGAAGATCCTACATCCCAACCTTCCCTCACTGAACTGGGCAGCATGGCACCAGAGGTCCTGCAATATGGACATTTGAACTTACCACAGGACTGTATGCATATACTAAAGGAGGCAAAGAGACCTTCCACAAGGGCTTCGTACTCCTTTAAGTGGAAACGGTTCTACTTGTGGTGCTCTCGTAATCTTTTTAATCCAACCACAGGACAGGAGGAGGTTATTCTTACTTACCTCCTGTACTTGGCTAAATCAGGTTTGAAGTATTCATCGATCAGAGTACATTTAGCGGCCATTACAGCCTACAGAAAGTCTCCAAACCAGCCTTCCTTTTTTCAACTACAGGTGGTCACGGATTTCCTACAGGGGTTGAAAAAATTGTATCCCCCTGTTCGGCCTCCTTCTCCTCCTTGGGAGTTGAATCTAGTCCTCTCTAGATTGATGGGTCCTCCTTTTGAGCCCAACCATTAAGCCACGCTGCAGCATTTGACATGGAAGACCGCTTTCTTAGTCGCGATTACATCAGCGCGTAGAGTAAGCGAAATTCAAGCGCTGTCTTCCAAAGAGCCATATACTATCTTTCACCACAACAGAGTAGTATTACGGACTCACCCTGCTTTTCTGTCGAAAGTTGTATCTGATTTTCATGAATCAGTCAATTTCTTTGCCGTCCTTTTTTCCCAATCCCGCAACTCCTGCGGAAAGGTCACTCCATTCCTTAGACCTTAAGAGAGTGCTTAAATTCTATCTAGAGGGAACAAAGGTCATAAGAAAATCGGAGCAATTGTTTTTGAATTATGGTTCCATGAGGACAGGTTTTCCAGCTACCAAAAGATCCATTTCCAGATGGATAGTGTCCTGTATAAAATTGGCCTACCAGCTGGCAAATAAACCCCTATTGTTGTCACCTAAAGCACACTCCACTAGGGGGAAAGCAGCTACAGTAGCTTTCATGCATGACGTTCCGATGGCAGAAATTTGCAAGGCAGCAACCTGGAGATCTGTGCATACTTTCACAAGGCATTATTGTCTTGAATCCGACTCCAGTGTGGATACTCAAGTAGGCCAGGCCTCCTTTAGAAATCTGTTCAGATAAGAGAAATGTCTGAATTGTCAAGTTTAGTTGTCTGAGCTTGATTGTTAATTATTATTTTCCTTTGCCCGCAGTGGATGAGGTGAGGCTCGCTATTCTATTCCAGTGCTTATGACTATTGATGAGAATCCCCTGGAAGAGAAGGATTAGTTACTTACCAGTAATCCTAGTTCTCTTCCACGGGTATCCTCATCAAAGTCGTAAGCCACCCTCCCGCCTCCCCGGGCAAAGGATCCTTATTCTTAAGGAATTATCAACTCTTTGTGTCATGGCTTTGTGTCACCGCAAAGAACAACTGACCTAACTGTCACCCCTGAGGCATGATGGGAAGCTAGGGGCCATGGCTGCCTTAAAGGCACGGTGCCAGTTTTTCTATGTTGCTATGAGTTAGCTTTCTAGCCTTTCTAGGCTGTAGTTTTCTACAATGCAGCCTGTGAGCTGTCAATGCTTTCAGTCCCATCTGAGGTTTTGGGCTAAATGCTAAGCATTAAAACAGTTTTCAAATATGCTTTGCTGTTCTTTCTTCCCTGCGTTTATGATATATTGTTTATATTATATATATTATTTATAATATACAGGGGAGTCTTTGCAGCATTATTCAGCTCTGGTTATGAAAGGCTGCATTTACTTTTTTTATTATTTATATATATATATATATATATATATATATATATATATATATGTTTATCACATATATGATTTTGTTTCCGGGGTCCGCGCATGGCACCGCGCATGACACCGCGATGTGTGCGACTCACTCCTCTCCCCCGGAGAGACCTTGGTTATATGAAAGCGGCTTGGTCCTGCCGCGGAGTAACGCACCACCTCACAAGTGCGCCGATACTGCCCGCAATTGGACCATTTCTGACTTTGGCGAAAGCAACATGGGCAGTGGCAGCCACCGGGGACTGACCCCCGGTGTTGGACCCCAGCGCGCTCGAAAATAGTGTGCAAGGGGATTGCGGCACAACGAACAAATACAGGCATCACCCACTGGAGGGAAAGAATTGTGAGGCTGTTCAAACTCACTACGAGAACCATAATGCTCCACATTGTAGTCCACCATGACGCCCACCAGAGGGAAATCACCGGGAGAATAAAAACGAGCAATTACCTGGTTCTAGTGCGAATGGACGGCCCCAAGATGCCTGAAGCTCCTCCTCCGAAGAAGGCCAAAGGTTGGCTGAAATGCATCAGGAACAGCAGAGCTTTTAATGACACCGCGATGTGTGCGACTCACTCCTCTCCCCCGGAGAGACCTTGGTTATATGAAAGCGGCTTGGTCCTGCCGCGGAGTAACGCACCACCTCACAAGTGCGCCGATACTGCCCGCAATTGGACCATTTCTGACTTTGGCGAAAGCAACATGGGCAGTGGCAGCCACCGGGGACTGACCCCCGGTGTTGGACCCCAGCGCGCTCGAAAATAGTGTGCAAGGGGATTGCGGCACAACGAACAAATACAGGCATCACCCACTGGAGGGAAAGAATTGTGAGGCTGTTCAAACTCACTACGAGAACCATAATGCTCCACATTGTAGTCCACCATGACGCCCACCAGAGGGAAATCACCGGGAGAATAAAAACGAGCAATTACCTGGTTCTAGTGCGAATGGACGGCCCCAAGATGCCTGAAGCTCCTCCTCCGAAGAAGGCCAAAGGTTGGCTGAAATGCATCAGGAACAGCAGAGCTTTTAATGACACCGCGATGTGTGCGACTCACTCCTCTCCCCCGGAGAGACCTTGGTTATATGAAAGCGGCTTGGTCCTGCCGCGGAGTAACGCACCACCTCACAAGTGCGCCGATACTGCCCGCAATTGGACCATTTCTGACTTTGGCGAAAGCAACATGGGCAGTGGCAGCCACCGGGGACTGACCCCCGGTGTTGGACCCCAGCGCGCTCGAAAATAGTGTGCAAGGGGATTGCGGCACAACGAACAAATACAGGCATCACCCACTGGAGGGAAAGAATTGTGAGGCTGTTCAAACTCACTACGAGAACCATAATGCTCCACATTGTAGTCCACCATGACGCCCACCAGAGGGAAATCACCGGGAGAATAAAAACGAGCAATTACCTGGTTCTAGTGCGAATGGACGGCCCCAAGATGCCTGAAGCTCCTCCTCCGAAGAAGGCCAAAGGTTGGCTGAAATGCATCAGGAACAGCAGAGCTTTTAATGACACCGCGATGTGTGCGACTCACTCCTCTCCCCCGGAGAGACCTTGGTTATATGAAAGCGGCTTGGTCCTGCCGCGGAGTAACGCACCACCTCACAAGTGCGCCGATACTGCCCGCAATTGGACCATTTCTGACTTTGGCGAAAGCAACATGGGCAGTGGCAGCCACCGGGGACTGACCCCCGGTGTTGGACCCCAGCGCGCTCGAAAATAGTGTGCAAGGGGATTGCGGCACAACGAACAAATACAGGCATCACCCACTGGAGGGAAAGAATTGTGAGGCTGTTCAAACTCACTACGAGAACCATAATGCTCCACATTGTAGTCCACCATGACGCCCACCAGAGGGAAATCACCGGGAGAATAAAAACGAGCAATTACCTGGTTCTAGTGCGAATGGACGGCCCCAAGATGCCTGAAGCTCCTCCTCCGAAGAAGGCCAAAGGTTGGCTGAAATGCATCAGGAACAGCAGAGCTTTTAATGACACCGCGATGTGTGCGACTCACTCCTCTCCCCCGGAGAGACCTTGGTTATATGAAAGCGGCTTGGTCCTGCCGCGGAGTAACGCACCACCTCACAAGTGCGCCGATACTGCCCGCAATTGGACCATTTCTGACTTTGGCGAAAGCAACATGGGCAGTGGCAGCCACCGGGGACTGACCCCCGGTGTTGGACCCCAGCGCGCTCGAAAATAGTGTGCAAGGGGATTGCGGCACAACGAACAAATACAGGCATCACCCACTGGAGGGAAAGAATTGTGAGGCTGTTCAAACTCACTACGAGAACCATAATGCTCCACATTGTAGTCCACCATGACGCCCACCAGAGGGAAATCACCGGGAGAATAAAAACGAGCAATTACCTGGTTCTAGTGCGAATGGACGGCCCCAAGATGCCTGAAGCTCCTCCTCCGAAGAAGGCCAAAGGTTGGCTGAAATGCATCAGGAACAGCAGAGCTTTTAATGACACCGCGATGTGTGCGACTCACTCCTCTCCCCCGGAGAGACCTTGGTTATATGAAAGCGGCTTGGTCCTGCCGCGGAGTAACGCACCACCTCACAAGTGCGCCGATACTGCCCGCAATTGGACCATTTCTGACTTTGGCGAAAGCAACATGGGCAGTGGCAGCCACCGGGGACTGACCCCCGGTGTTGGACCCCAGCGCGCTCGAAAATAGTGTGCAAGGGGATTGCGGCACAACGAACAAATACAGGCATCACCCACTGGAGGGAAAGAATTGTGAGGCTGTTCAAACTCACTACGAGAACCATAATGCTCCACATTGTAGTCCACCATGACGCCCACCAGAGGGAAATCACCGGGAGAATAAAAACGAGCAATTACCTGGTTCTAGTGCGAATGGACGGCCCCAAGATGCCTGATGCTCCTCCTCTGAAGAAGGCCAAAGGTTGGCTGAAATGCATCAGGAACAGCAGAGCTTTTAATGACACCGCGATGTGTGCGACTCACTCCTCTCCCCCGGAGAGACCTTGGTTATATGAAAGCGGCTTGGTCCTGCCGCGGAGTAACGCACCACCTCACAAGTGCGCCGATACTGCCCGCAATTGGACCATTTCTGACTTTGGCGAAAGCAACATGGGCAGTGGCAGCCACCGGGGACTGACCCCCGGTGTTGGACCCCAGCGCGCTCGAAAATAGTGTGCAAGGGGATTGCGGCACAACGAACAAATACAGGCATCACCCACTGGAGGGAAAGAATTGTGAGGCTGTTCAAACTCACTACGAGAACCATAATGCTCCACATTGTAGTCCACCATGACGCCCACCAGAGGGAAATCACCGGGAGAATAAAAACGAGCAATTACCTGGTTCTAGTGCGAATGGACGGCCCCAAGATGCCTGAAGCTCCTCCTCCGAAGAAGGCCAAAGGTTGGCTGAAATGCATCAGGAACAGCAGAGCTTTTAATGACACCGCGATGTGTGCGACTCACTCCTCTCCCCCGGAGAGACCTTGGTTATATGAAAGCGGCTTGGTCCTGCCGCGGAGTAACGCACCACCTCACAAGTGCGCCGATACTGCCCGCAATTGGACCATTTCTGACTTTGGCGAAAGCAACATGGGCAGTGGCAGCCACCGGGGACTGACCCCCGGTGTTGGACCCCAGCGCGCTCGAAAATAGTGTGCAAGGGGATTGCGGCACAACGAACAAATACAGGCATCACCCACTGGAGGGAAAGAATTGTGAGGCTGTTCAAACTCACTACGAGAACCATAATGCTCCACATTGTAGTCCACCATGACGCCCACCAGAGGGAAATCACCGGGAGAATAAAAACGAGCAATTACCTGGTTCTAGTGCGAATGGACGGCCCCAAGATGCCTGAAGCTCCTCCTCCGAAGAAGGCCAAAGGTTGGCTGAAATGCATCAGGAACAGCAGAGCTTTTAATGACACCGCGATGTGTGCGACTCACTCCTCTCCCCCGGAGAGACCTTGGTTATATGAAAGCGGCTTGGTCCTGCCGCGGAGTAACGCACCACCTCACAAGTGCGCCGATACTGCCCGCAATTGGACCATTTCTGACTTTGGCGAAAGCAACATGGGCAGTGGCAGCCACCGGGGACTGACCCCCGGTGTTGGACCCCAGCGCGCTCGAAAATAGTGTGCAAGGGGATTGCGGCACAACGAACAAATACAGGCATCACCCACTGGAGGGAAAGAATTGTGAGGCTGTTCAAACTCACTACGAGAACCATAATGCTCCACATTGTAGTCCACCATGACGCCCACCAGAGGGAAATCACCGGGAGAATAAAAACGAGCAATTACCTGGTTCTAGTGCGAATGGACGGCCCCAAGATGCCTGAAGCTCCTCCTCCGAAGAAGGCCAAAGGTTGGCTGAAATGCATCAGGAACAGCAGAGCTTTTAATGACACCGCGATGTGTGCGACTCACTCCTCTCCCCCGGAGAGACCTTGGTTATATATATATATATATATATATATATATATATATATATATGTTTATCACATATATGATTTTGTTTCCGGGGTCCGCGCATGGGCGGGAATATTCTAGTGCTTTTGACTTTGATGAGGATACCCCTGGAAGAGAACTAGGATTACAGGTAAGTAACTAATCCTTATCGAACACCTGCGCATTGATTTTCTATCAAGGAACTCGCAGGAAAGTCTGCATCACAACTCAGCTTCACTCAGGTTATTATCATGACACCTAAACACCTGGAGTGCTTCTGTCCAGATATTCCAACTGAATATCATCACATCTTAATGCAAGCAAGGGCAGCTTCAGTGAATAAGATTAACAAGCTAAGTATAAGAGGTTATATTTATGGTGTCTAACTAAAATGCTGCTTTCAATAGTAAATAAACCACATCAAATCTTGCTATGTTTATACATCTAGATCAGCCAAGGTTCTATTTGGAGTATATATAATCAGCCATTTGATGATTCCGAAGAATGACAGAAGCGTCCTAGAGAAGCTTTTGAGGCTCTTTAGAACATTTTTGCCTGTTAAACTTCTAGTGACCAAATTGGAACTCAGACCATTCTAAAAAGAGTGATGAAAAGTTCATTTAAACTCATTTTCAGGGCGGATATTTAATCTCTTTCTTGGAAAGCAATTACTTTGCCAGCTTAAGCATCTGTCCAGAGGGTAAGTCAAATGCAAGTCTTTATGATTAAAGAAGCACTTACGAAATTTTGCAAGGTCATAGATACTACATGCCAATCCAACATTTATACTGATGGTTGTGCCAGATTTCCATCTTATTGTGCAGGCAGTGCTAAAGACATTCTTTTACAATGCAATGAATGTGGAAGAAAGGGTTTTACTTTTGTTCATCATATTATGGTCTCTCAAATTTCACATTGACAGAATGTAAACTTTCGGAAGAACTAATAAGCTTTTTGTTTCTTATGGTCATTCTTAAAGTGAGTAACTCTTATCAAAGCAAGGAATCACTAGCTTGACAGCAGTGGTGTTAACGTTTTGGTATAATAAACTTGGTCTTCATGTCTGTGGTAATGTAAAGTGCATTTAACCAGAGGGATGGAATACACTGCAGCTTTATATATTGGTGTTCCGTCACACCTTCACCAGTGGCGGCTCCTCTGTTAAGGCAGACGAGCGTCACCCCACTGCTCTCGGAGCAGTGTAAAGGGAAAAATTTAATAATAGCAGACGTTCTGATGGATACAACTGCCTGTAGATTCCTCACCTTTTGAATTACCCCAATGCACAGCATTCCCTGGAAATTTTTCTCCTCAGCTCTCACAAGTCAACGAGGACGTCATAAAGTAACTGCTCCACGTGTGACTCTGCGTGATGTCATCGGACCTATAACAAGACCTTGTTGGCGTGCTGACGTCACTTCTCTTTTTTCCGCCAGACACGGTGCCAGTGTCTTCAGAACCAGTGTCGTAGGAGGATCCAAAGGAACAGGGTTTGAAGTCAGTTGAGGTCGAACCGGTGGCGGTTCAGATCCAGACAGCGCCGGAGATGAACCATCAAAAGGGGCATGACCCTCTGGAAAATGCAACGGTGTCAGCAGCTTTGGCACCGGTGGGGGTCCAACTTCCTGGAGCCACAGGCATAAAGGGCAAAAACTATGCCTGTGGAAAATGAGGGGGAAGCCCTCCAACAGAGTATGCAAGTGGACCCATGGTGCTAGCAGGCACACCAGATTGATTCGCAGCCCTTGCGAAAATGCTAAACATAGCTTTTAAAAAATAATACTGATCCGATCCCGGAGTCGGGAATCCAGGATATGATGGATCCTGAAAAAAGGGTTCTAGGACCGTACGTGAAGGTACCAAATTCGACTCTGGCTGTGGAGTCTTGACTTCTCGCCGCTGGTGCCGGAGGTGTAGTCACAGACCTCAGCGCTGGAGGAACAACATTCCTCGGAATTGGAGAAATAACAGCCCTGCAATGATGTATAGGACTCGGAGACACAGACCTCCGACTGCTATCCTTCAAAGAGCGACACTAAGAACCATGGCGCTGCGTCTTCTTAAGCTTCTTGGAGGATCTCGTAGTATGAGGTGGCGGCGACTTCTACTGGGTCAGAGATCTTCTGCGATCCCTCTTCTGTCTCTTGGATTTGGTCATGAATAACCTGGCCTCCTTCTCCGTCAGAGCCTTCTGGTTTTATGAAGAGCATGACCCAACGTTGTGATCCGAAGACAAACACCTCAAACAATCTTCATGCGGATCAGTGATTGACCTCTGGCTCCCGCATTCCCTGCACGGCCTAAATTCTGACTTTCTAGAATGAGTCATCTTCAAAGGCTACAAAGTTGCAGCAACAGTATCGAAAAAAACCTCCCAGAAATAGAGAGACTGGGAAAATGGCTTCACACATCGACGCCGCGGAAAAAAGGGCACTGACGTCCGCACGCTGACAATGTCTTCTTATGGCTCTGAGGACGCCACATGAAGTTGATTGCGCAGCTCTCACGTTGAGAAGGGCTCTTTGACATGGGAGGGCGGGTAAGAAAATTTCTGTGGAATGCTGCGCATTGTGTAAGGACGTGGCATGACCACTCACCTGAAATCTTAGGATGTCTGCCGGGGCGATGAACGATGTATGCTCCCAATACCTCTTGGAACACCTCTGTGTTGTGATAAAACACAATCTTCTGGCAGGGCTTCCCAAGGGGAAGTGGATGAGAAATAAGAGAATTAAAACAAACACTGCCTCTTCACTCAACCTGGTCCAGCTGGGTACCATGTATTGGGTCTCTGAGAAATCTACAGCGTTTATTGTGCGATGCTTTGGCAAAGATACAATTGGGATGAGTACTGATGCACTTCTCCATACTCACACACACATGCACAAAATGGCATATAACATAGATTATATGAAGATGAATAAAATGTGATCACCTATTGCAGGGACAACTGCAAGCCCTTAATATCTCTGTCTACTGGATTTGCATTGAGGAGTTCGCTTTGCGCACTTAAGAAAGAACAGTTCATGCTAACTCAAATTATACTGATTCGTTGGTGAAATATAATGCCTGTTTTTCTGTTTACACTGTCTAATGTTCAGGAACAATACAGTTTTGAAGAGAAACGTAAATTAAGGCTAACCAAAATAAAAAGGAACTCAAAACACTATGGCACCATTCATCTGTGCACTCAGAAAAGAAGAGACAATAATAGCAATAACACACTCTATCAGAGTTGCCAAAATCCTAATAGCATATCATCATACAATATATAAATACTAAAGAGTTCAGTTTAAAATGTTAATAGTAAAAGCTCAATAAAGTATCCAAGCATTTCAGTTGTCAGTTCTTGAAAGTCTTGTGAGCAAAGAGTTAAATAAACTAATGAAACAGTTCAACATGTCACTAATAAAAGCTCATAACATATTCAGGCTTCTTAGTTTTCAGATCTTGAAAGTCTTGTGAGCAAAGAGTTAAATACACTAAGGAAATAGTCTCCTTTAGCACTCTCTTTTTAAATGTCACAGATTAATCATTCGGAAACTTCAAGTTTGAGTTCAAAAGGTCAAGACATGAAGACATAAAGAAATGCAGGGCACTTAGCTTATCAGAGGCTCTGCAGCTGACTCATCCTTTGAGGCCACTCTGCATCTGAAGAGAGGAATCTCCTTGCTGGCAGATGACAGCTGGTGGAACAGGAACCTCTTGGAATGCTGAAAGTAAGCCAAGGGGCATGTGCAAGGCTTGTCTATTTATAAGCAAGGAGACAGGTGTTTGCAAACACCAGACAAACCCCACCCCTCCACATGCTGGAACAAGAGGCTTGCCACAGGGAAAGAGCAATGCAGAAAACAACACGCATTGCTACCCCCAATAAACAAGCACTGCTAAAACCAAGGACATTTAGGTTGCACATAAACACTACTGCATGCGAATGAAGAAGCAGCATTTATGGGGCGGGGAAATACACATGGGCAGCCAAGGAGCCTAATGGGTGTGCACAAATAAAGCATGGTGGAGTCTGGGACTGGCGTACTTCCCTGACACATTGGGGCAATTCCAAAGGTGAGCACTCCACAGGCAGACACTGTATCCACTAGAAAAAGCGTTACCGAAGGTGAGTAAATTGTTCTTATTATCATTTTATTTTTAGTATCAGACATGTTAGGGCGGGGCGGGCTGGGCTACCATGACTTCGGGGAGGAGGAGTGGTTGCTGCACTCTAAAGGACGCATGACAGTTTGACCAGCTGTCTTGGCTTGGCCAAACAGTCATGAATGTTCCCCACCAGGTTGCAATGCACAGCCTGGTGAGGAACCTGCACAGGCCCCCTGTGCCCATCTGAGCTCTGAGCCATGGCACTCAGTTACTAAATCACAATGCTGCATTGCAGCATTGTGATTTACTTAGTGGTGCCTGGGTGCTTCCTGTTCGCACAGAAGCTAGGAAGAGAATGGAGGAGAGATGACGTGGGAGAGATGGCATGCTGAGCGAAGTGAATTTAAATTTTTCTTTATTTTTTCCCCCTCTTACTGCCCGCCACCCAGTTCCGTACCGGCTGCCACTGACCTTTGCAGCCTGGTTGACGCTGGACACTCTGTCCGTCTCTCCTGCTGCCATCCCCCCCCCATCTGCATTCTCCTTTCCACATATTTCACAATATTTTTTTGTACTCATTGTCATCATACAGTATTCGAGTCAAGAACTCAGTGTATTTAACAGAGCCAACCGATTTGAGAGGCCCATAACTCTCCTCCCACCAGTATGTTCCACCGATGGTAAGGCAGAAAACCTCTCTAACCATCTGCCCCCTCTTTTTAAATCATACTCGATTGACCTTGCAGGTGATAATCCGATAGATTCACAGAGTCAACTAATAGGGTTATATTGTAATGCCGTTTGATTCCCAAACATGCTCTCGAAATATGGAGTCTGTTTTTGTCACTGAAACGTGGCTCCACGAGTCCGCCCTTCCTGACATTGCGACGGCCTTCCCCCCTGGACTACCAGTTGATCAGACTTAATAGAAACAGCAATATAGGTGACGGCCTAGCAATTGCTTTCAGAGCTAATTCCAAATTTAGTATAATGGAAACTTTCCTTCTGGAATGGGGAGAGCTTTGTATTTTTAAAATGGATTTCTCAACCAAGGGGTCCTGGAGAGGGGCCTTACTCTATCGCCCTCCTGGCACAAACATCTATTTAACTAATCATCTGATAGAGACCAGTGCGTCTCATGTATAAGCAGCCGATAATTTTCTCTTACCTGGAGATTTTAATTATCATGCTGAACTTTTATTTGACATCCACACCAGCACACTTACCTCTAGCCAAAATACTTTGGGCCTCAATCAGCTGGTAGTCGAGCCCCAACCAGCAGGTCACGCCCTTGACCTACTGTTTAGCCAACTCCTTCCACATCAAAGTGGAGTCTCCCATCCCAGTCCTCTGGTCAGACCATCACCTAGTAACATTCTCTCTACAGAAAGCTTCTCCTCAAAGCAACCCCTGAGATGGAGTAGGCCATGGAATAAAGTCAACTTAGCTATCTTTTCTCACCATTTCTCCACTCCCCCCCTCCCTCCCCAGCTCAACATAGGCACTCTAAATTCTACAGTTACAACTTTTGAGGCAGCAATTATTCAGGCCCTCGACACCATTGCCCCTGTAATTAAAGTCAAACGTAATCGTAAAATGTCACCTTGGTTTACGGCTAACTTAAAATCTGATAAGTTAGCGACCAGGAAAGCCGAACGTAAGTGGATGCACTCCAGAAGCGCCAAAGACAGACAGGCCTATAAATCTATTCATAGACGCTATCTTGATCATATTGCAACGGCCCAAAAAATGTATTTAGACAACAGAATAAATAAGGCCTCCAACTCCCATAAAGAACTTTATAAAATATTAAAAGGACTCACCAGTCCCATCTCATGTCAGTCTGAACAACCCATTTCACAAGACTGGGTAGACACTCTGTCCACCTTTTTTGAGGATTTTATCAATAACAATCACAGCCTCTGTCCTGACCAGGCATGTGAAAATCTATACCATTGGTCCGCCAGTGATTACACCTCCAATCTAACTCCCCTGAATGAATTCACTGAATTCACACAAGAGGAAGTTAGTACTGCCCTTTGTAATGTCAAATCAGGCTCCCCGGCCGACCCAGTTTCCTCCCATATTCTGTCCACAATTGGGCCAGCCCTTCTCACGGGCCTCACCAAGCCTTTTAACCTATCCTTATGCCACTCAACGGTTCCTACTAAATGGAAAGCGGCTATGGTCAAGCCCATTTTAAAGTAGTCCACTCTGGACCCCAAGGAACCAACCAACTATTGACCCATCTCCCTTCTCCTTTTTTTTGGAAATGTTTTGGAGTCGCTAATTAATAAACAACTTACCACCTTTCCGGAGAGTAATAATCTACTGGACTCTTCACAATCTGGGTTTCGGGCTGCATATAGTACAGAAACCACATTGTTGGAGGTAATGGACAACATTAGACTATCCCTTGATGCTGGTTAGTCAGCCATTCTGGTTCTACTTGATCTGTCGACTGTCTTTGACACCATCTCCCACAGTACGCTTGTGAATCGTCTGTGAAAGATGGGTGTCAGAGTCAATACACTGAACTGGCTCAGGAGTTATTTAACAGATCAATCTTCGAAAGTAAACGTTGGTGCTTTTGTCTCCTGTAGCCAATCGATAGACAAGGTTGTCCCTCAGGGTTCTATCCTAAGTCCAACCCTCTTCAATCTATACGTGGTACCCCTAGCTAGAGTGATCAAATCGCATGGCTTCGACACTTTCTCGTATGCCGACGATACACAACTACAAATCACTCTAGGCCCAGATCCTACAGATGCCAAACTCCGATTTATGAAGTGTATGTTAGACATACACATCTGGATGCAAACCAATCATCTGCAACTTAATGCCTGTAAGACGGAAATCATCCTCTTTGGCAAAGCTCAAACCTTGTGGTCGAGTGACTGGTGGACTCCCAATCTCGGCCCCTGTCCATCTCCGAAGTCGGTAGTTCGTAATCTCGGGGTGCTGATTGACAATCACCTCTCCATGACTGACCATGTTAATCATGTGGTGGGTATTTGCTATGGACTAATGCGTAGTCTTCGTAAGATCTTCCAATGGGTTCCATTGACATCTCGGATGCCGCTGGTTCAAGGATTAATGTTTAGTCGGCTAGACTATGGAAACGCCCTAATGGCCCACATTAATGCAGAGCTTCTAACCAAACTACAGGTTCATCCGCATACAGCTGCTAGACTTGTATTAAACCTACCCTCCCGATCCCCCGGTGACACCTAGTTTGAGAGCTCTTTATTAGCTTCCCATTAGGAGACGCATAATATTTAAGATCAACTGTCTGGTCCATTAAACCATTTATGGGAATGAACCACACTATCTTGTAACAAAACTGATCAGGTATAACCCCACCAGAACCCTTAGGTCCGCTAACAAACATCTTCTTATTCCTTTCAAGGTTCGTACCGCTAGTAATGGCGGGAGATCTTTTTTGTATCTTGTCCCCACCCAGTGGAATTCACTCCCTCTGCATCTACATATGGAGACTAACTATAGAAAATTTCACAAGACTCTAAAAACCTGGCTGTTCTGATCTCTCTTCTCTCTGTCAGCTCCCTTTATTCCTTTTCCTCTATGTTTTCGGGTTTAGGCTAGCGCTTTGAGACCCTTGGGTGATATGTGTGCTTAATAAAATCTTATAACATAACTTTAGTCCTTTGACTTGGAAATGTCCATAGAGTTTGCAGCTAGACGGAAGTTCAACAGCATGAGTTCAATAGATGAGCTTTTTTTTCATATTTGCAAGAAAAATGTTGGGATTCATACTTTTCCCTATGCAGATTACAAACTATTCTGTTAAATCTTGCACATTGCTTACTACGCTGATTCATGCATGTGGATCTCCAGCATTGATATACTTAATAGATTCACATGTTACTCACTCTCCTCCCTGACTGAGGCTCATCTTTCATCTATTTCCTTTAACACTTGTGCTGCAAACTATTAGGCATGGTGGCCTCTGGGGTGGGTGTTGATTGTGATGGTGTTAGAAGCTAGTTATCTGAAGTGTGGGCTTTTCTCTCTGAAGTTAATTGGTCACTCAAGTGATTTTGTTAGTCTTCTTTAAAGAATACTACTTCTTACAGTTGGACTCTCAGCTCTACGATTGGGAACGATTCAAGCATGTGGCTATATGGAAAATACCAACACTGGACAACTGCAGTTAAAGTAATCAACTTGTTTTGTGGTACCATGGTAGGGAGGTATTGGTGTTTTCTTTTTATTTGAAACATGCTGCAATGTGTAAAACAGCTTTCAGAGTGGCTATTGTGCAGCCAGGACTTCCCTCCATCTAGATCCCAGAAAACCCGGGCTTTGACATCAGTCCTGAATAATTATGAAGGGAGGAATGGTTTCACTTTTTTTTTTTGTGTGCAAGAGACGATACCATATTTTTTGTTCTTCTTGCTAATGTCACCCTTGAGGGAGAGTTTGTTGTTGAGGGTGAATCTATGTAATTTGGCGTTGTGTAATACTTGGGTTTTGAATACATCCAAGTTCATGTTGTTGAGAATGGTTTGTCTGGTATTGTTGCAAAGAAAGAAAATGCAGATATGAGTTTGTTTTCGCAGGAGGTGGATTTAAGGGAGTTGACTATGTCTGCATGGTCTGAGAACAATAGATTTAAGGATTATCATTGTGTAAGTTGAACAGTAGTATAGTTGGGGTGGGGAGCATTGCTTGATGTTGTCAAAGTGCAAAGAAAAATCTTTTTTTTTTTTTTTGTACTGAAGCAAAGGTTGATGGTAGGTTAACACAGCCTTTTTTGTATAAAATGTTTATCGACATATGAGTATTCCATCAAAAGTTTAGCAGTTTGTTTCCGGTATGGAAGTCGTACCTAAACGGTTATCAAGCCTTTATCCATTTGTGAAGGTACCCCTCTCCCCCAACATATGACATCAGATAGCATTCAAGTCATAGAAATGCGCATTTATACAATCAAGGTGTTCACTAGAAGAAGGCCTGCAGCTGAAGCCCGCTGGGAGTGATGGGTCAAGGAGTGGGTCTAGTCTTCATTGCTATGTGTGTCTCGAACGTTGTGAGAAAGTGCCCTCTATTTGCATGGTTGCCCCCACTTTTTGCTAAACTGCTAAGGTACTTTGACTAAGTGTGCCCTGGGGTCCTGCCAATCAGGTACACAGGGCTCATGTTCTTTTCCTAAAACTGTATTTAAACAAACCCCAATTGTCACTCTTTGGCCACATGTGAGTCCCTTGTAGGTACCAAGGGCACTGTGGCCAGGGAAGACCTCTAAGGGCTGCAGCACTTATTGTGCCACCTTTAGAGGCCCTGTACCTTCACACACACTGCCCCTGCAGGCTGCATATTTAGGTGCAGAACAAAGTGAAGGGTCGACATGGCACCCAGTGTGCCATGCCTACAACCCACTGCCCTGCATAGGTAAGCCACCCCTCTAGCTGGGTGCACTATACCGGTGGTGAGGGCACAGATGCATGAGCCTTGTACCCCTACAATGTCTAGGCCAATTCTTAGACATTGTAAGTGCAGTAATGCCATTACAAGTATATGGTGCTGGGAGATTGTCCTTACAAACTCCACAGCACCATTATGGCTTTACTGAAAACTGGGAAGTTTGGTATCAAACTTCTCAGCACATTAACCCACACTGATGCCAATGTGGGATTTAATGAAAAATGCACTCAAGGGCATTTTAGAGATGCCCCCTGAAAACCGACCTAACACTAGTGTCCAGGCTGAGTGGCTGCTCACCAGCTGCCAGTACTAGACAGGTTTCTGGACACCTGGGTTGAGAGTCTGCTACTCTCTGGGGTCTTAAACAGTGCACATCCTGGGACGAGGTACCAAGCCTCCTCTCCCAGGATGGGCAGTGTTCACGAAGGGAACGCTTCAAAGGCTTGCCGCCTTTGTGAGCTACCCCAGGCCTTTGCTTCTTCCAGCAACTGCCCACACCGGGTCTGACCCCCACTTTGGGCGGGAGAATTGGCAGGAAAACCAAGTGAGGAAGGGAGGTGTGCCCACCTTTGCCAACCCACCCCTCAGGTAGGGGAGGCGAGGTGAAGCACAACTCCCAGTCCCCGTCATCTTGCAGATGGGGGGACCCAGCCAACCAGAGTGAGGCATATGCCCTCCTCCCACTGGGGTGTGGCATAATAGGGGCTGTACCCACCCCAAGGAAGGGACCAGTTGGCCCCAACCATTACCTACCTTTAATGCCTCTAAATCTAGTATTTAGGGGCAACCCTGAACCTCCTCAGACAAGAACTGACCAGAAGAAAAGAAGGACTGACGAAGCTGTGCTGAAGGAAGAAGTGGAGGACATCAACTGACTTGGCCCCAGCCCTACCGGGCTGTCCCAATCTTAAATCTGCTCCAGCGAAATCTGTGTGTGCTGCAGCCAGCAGCCCCCAAGAACCCAGAGGACCTGCCATGCCTTCCCAAACCAAGAGGTTGTCTCCTGTGAGTACCGGATTTGCTCACCAACAGACTCCGGCTCAGGCCAAACCTGTGAAACTGCACCAGACAGCCCGAGTGGCCCAACACCACGAGGAGTTCTCACCGGCAATCCTGACCTTTGATCTGGTGATCCCTGACTGCCTTAGGTCTCCAACCGACACCTGCAATCCCTTCCTGGAGGATCCCGTGACCGGAGCCAGTAACAAAAACCCGACACCTAAAGACACCCCTTCACCCGACGTCCCACGGCCTTGGGTCGCACACCCAACGGTATCCCAGCATCCCCAGGCATCCCAGCTTACCTCTCCAACCGGTGGTCGCCTCCAGAAGATCTTCGTCCCCAAGCCTGCAGTGTTTGTTGCAACCGGAGAATCCCCATTGAAATCAACAAGGCACCTGACGCCAAACCAGCACCTTGCACCTGGTCGAACCTATGCCACTGTGGGTGCACCTTGTGTGCTAACTCGGATTTCCCTTTGCCCTGAACTAAACCCTAGGAGCTCTGCTCCCACACCCATGTGGCCTGGTCGTGAACAGCCACCAGCCCCCTATGCCCCATTGGATAAAAGTGGGCCTCAGCCCTCTGCGCGGAGCTGCCCCTGTTCTGCCGAGGGTACATGCTCGACCCTGGGAGAACCCTGGTTCTAACCCCAGAAACCCAACTCCCACAAAGTATTTACCTGTAAACCGATAACTTCATTTGCCCCCAGAGGATTGCATTGACTGCTTTTCTTTGAACATTCTTCAGTGTGGAGTTGGTTGTATGAAACCTTGAAAAGCTGCAAACATACAAAAACTGAATTACTTACCTTTTGTCCAGGAAATGTCACAGTATGATATAGAAGCATATCGCACTGATTAGCTAAAGTAACTTAAAAAGTAATCCAAGAAGTAATGTGTACTGTAATCTACAAAGTAACTGAAAAGTAATTTTGATTATTGACTTGCCTGTAAATCAACCAACTGCATTTGAACCTGCATTTAATTGTATTTCACTGCATAAATCTTGCAAAGTATTATTTCACTTACCTGCACCAGGTAAGTCTAATACCGGTCTTGGTTCTAGAAATTAAATAGCAAAATAATGTTTTTATACAAACAAAATTGGTTTGAGTGTGTTACATCATTTCTTGCCTACATGTGTACAATAAATGCTTAACACTACCCTCTGATAAAGCCTTACTGCTTGCCCACACTACCATAAATAGAGAGTAAGGTATTATCTAATTTTACCCCTGCCTATCTTTGGGGTTCCACTGGACTCTGTGCACACTATACCTTACTTTTGTATAGTATATACAAAGCCAGCTTCCTACAGCGCTTTGCTTTGTCTGCCGGACGCGCCCTGGCCAAGACCGGGCCCCGGGAGCAGCTGGGGTGGCGCCACCCCGCTTTCATTTTTCATCCCGCCTAATTCCTACAGGGTGTAAGGGACTTTGACTCAGTTTGACTGAGCTTTACCTCATGGATGTCTTGGTAGGTCTACTCTACATGCTGCAAATAGACTTAAAATCCTTTATTGGTTGTTTACGTTGCATATCTGACAAGTACTTTTATAGACGCTTTCCTGGTGACACAAACTGGACTTGGGAAAACGGAAAGTGACCCACTCCTCAGAGGGCAAGTGTTAAAAATCATAAATACAGTCCCCTCAATTCCAGCACACGGCACAGCGAGTAACATAACTTTAATGGATGTTCAAACCTTAATTTAGGAAGTTAAATCGCTTCTAGGGGAGGGTAAAGGGCCTGTTCCACAGTCTTTTATAGGTCGGAAGAAAGTCTCCGCTATCTTCCAAAAGAAGCAGAAAAGTAAAGCTGAAATTCCTTCTACCTCAGAGGCTGGCCCACAACATACTTCAACCTCGGATAGTCTTACCTCTGCTTACGACCCACTTCCTCTTTCCTCTAAATCCCCTTTAAGCGAGAATCCACTGATACCATTTTCCCATAATAATATGTGCCAACAGATTTTCTCCATTGGCCTCCTTCATCGGACATGGGACTGCCCATAACTCCATCTATACCTGAGGGACTTTCAGTGCTATAATCATCTCGTGTCCCTCTTACAGTTTCAGAGGCTAATACTATAAAGATATCTAGTGGCAGCGAGACCAGACATGTTAGTAATATGATCTGCAGTTTGCCATTTGTGGTCTCTGATCTGAAGTCTAAGTTGTATTTGTGACTGCCCAACTCGAAGAGCTGAGATTATTAGTGGGGATATCAAAACTTAAAATCCCTCAACCTGCTCCACCTACTGTTTATATAACATTCATTAATGAGAGGAATATAGCAAAAAACTATAGGGATAATAATCATCCCACACCAACTGCTCATTCCTGTCTACCAAACACTTTGCCCTCGGCCTCAATCCTGAGCTTCGTTTGGCTCTAGCTACACCGCCTGACACCCTCAGAAGTCCCCAGAGCCCGAATGTAGATGCCAGAATGGACAAAATCAGATTTATGTACTGCCATTTAAGAGAAATCGGTATAGGCCCCCCCCTACCATGACGAGAGTGCCCCCGACAAGGAAAATACCAACAGATCTAATTTCATGACTAATGTCGTCACTTTACCTGAATCTGTTTGTGAGGAAACCGAGTCTCATAAATAAGTGCGTCTTCCAGATACGATCTGTCCACCGGTGCTATTCAATTGTTCCCTCTGATATTCTTGTTGCAAAGCGTATGCATGATTGGTCTGACTCCTCGGGCGTCTTCGATTATGTTAAGTTGGAGGAGAGGCCAAAGTACTTGGCTGAGGGCCTTGTGAATATGGAACTGCTAACATAAGTATATAATTCTACATGAATCATTTATCAAAATTAATTTAACACACATACATGCCATGGGACCGATCTCAGACCGTAAATTATTCCAAAACACATCAATAACAAAACCTAGAACAATACATTTACATATAACGAAATGCAACAAATACACATATATATATGCCAAAAGACGCAATAGACATTTTTCATGAAACAGTGACGGAAGAAATAAAAAAATTAAATCTCCATGTGAACAACAAAAGGCGCAAAAAGAATTATAATGAGTTGAAATATCATGAATTAATGGACAAACTGCAGAAAAACCATGAAGTGGTAATTACCAAAAGTGACAAAGGAGGCAACATTATTATATGGCCCAAGATCCATGCATTGAAGAAGCAAAAAGACAACTGCAGGATGAAACATGTTATGTGAAAACCAACTGGAAAGAGTATAGTAAGGCTAACGACTCTTTAGAAAACAAGTTACACTAGTTTAGAAGAGAAGGGATGATTTCACTGGAGGAATACAATTTTTTGAGAGTAGCATATCCAGTGATTCCAATAATCTCTTTTATTCCCAAAATACACAAAAACATTGTACCTATTCCTGGACGTCCAATAATATCAGCCATCAACAGCATGGGCGAACATTTATCTCAGTATATAGATTTCTTTTTACAGGAATTAGTCAAGGTTCTACCCACCTATGTGAGAGACACGGGGGACTTCTTAAACAAAATCAAAAATATAAAATGGGAAAAAGATAGATTCTTATGACTTTGGATATTGAATCCCTTTTTACATGCATAGAACATGATATAGGTCTTCAAGCTATTAAACATTTCCTAGACTCAAGACCTATTGAGTTTTATAAACACAATAACATGCTATTAGAATGTATATGTTGGTGTCTTAATAATAACTTGTTTCTATTCAGTTCGGATGTGTACAAACAGTTGCGCGGTGTGGCTATGGGATCCTGCTTCTCTCCCAGCTATGCCTGCTTGATGGTAGGCTGGTGGGAGGAGCAGGTTCTCAGGGGTACCCACGCAGAAGTATACAATCAGCATGTCAAGTATTGGTTCAGATATATTGATGATGTTTCTGTGGTGTCGCAGGGAAATGTGGATAATGCACAAATGTTTATCAATACCATTAATGATAATGAGGTCAATCTAAAATTCACATCCAATATAGACATAGAAAGAATTGAATTTCTGGATGTTGAGGTTAATATCAAAAATGATCAGATTGTCACAACACTGCATAGAAAAGCAACAGCAGGCAATTCCACCATCCATGCCTCAAGTAATCACCCAAGACATCTAGTGAGAAGCATTCCTTTTGGAGAACTACTCCGAATTAAAAGAATCTGTAGACAAGAACAGGATCTAGAGAAATGTACAAAAGAGGCCATTAAAAGATTTAAAGAAAGAGGTTACAGTGATGCTGTCCTCCAGGAAGCACAGGTTAAAGTTAAATTGAGAAACCGAGAAGGGCTCCTAGAACCAGCAATTGACAATATTCAGATGACAGAAATAGAAGACTCTGCACCTAGACTGATTATTACTTACAATCAGCAAGAGAGAAAAATTAAATCTATTTTAAAGCGTAATTGGCCCATAATCCTCACGGATGCGGCACTGGCACCCTACATGCCGGACATCCCCATTATTACGTTCAGGAAAGGCAAATCTATGAGGACACAGCTAGTCAAAAATAGCCCAGAGATTTACCAAAACAAAATGTGGTTGCAACCAAGGCAAGGTTTTTTTAAATGTTCGAGTTGTAGAGCATGCAAGTTTGGGATAAACACAACCAGCTACATTACCCCGTTCAATGCTAAGCCCAAACCGATTACAGGCAACTACAATTGCAAAACTGAATTTGCTGTTTATGTCCTGGCATGCACCTGTGGGCTTAGATATGTGGGTAGTACAAAGCTGCAGGTGCATGTCAGGGTCTTGCAGCACATTCGAGCAATTGTAAATAATGACAATGCTTATCCAGTTGCTAGGCATTTTAAACAAATCCATAATAATGACCTCAAGTGCCTCAGCTATTTTGTCATCAGCTCAGTACCAAAACCACGTAGAGGGGGAAACGGAGAACGTTCTTTACGCCAATTAGAATCATGGTTAATTGTGGAGTTAGATAGTAAACACCCCAATGGACTCAATAACACAGAAGATCTGCACAATTTTCTGTAACTCTGTTGGTTGGTTCCAGAAAGAGAGTAAAACATGGTAAATAAATCAATTCTATATAGTTTTCTGCTAGTTATAGCTAGCTACTCCCAGTTCAATATGTGGTATGAATAATGAGTACTTAATACCACAATCACAATATATATTAAATAGGCTTCTTCAATGACTATACCAGCAATTAAGATCTAAATGAGTTTGAAGATTTGAGTACAAATTTTAAAACGTACATTGTTATTACAGTTCACTGCCAGCTGCTATTCACTTAATTTTTATATTCACAGTCAAGCACTTTAATTTAATCTATTTAAGCACCAGCACTTTTTTATAAAGTGGTAGTATTTAGCACAAAGCACTTTTAATAAAATACGCAATTACAATATTGATAGTCTGTGAGGTTTGAGTAGATAAGTCTACGGAATTTTGCTAACAATAGGCATACCAACCATGTCAAAAATATATACCCAATTAAAAACAGGGTATCTATTCCTTTAATGTCTACTTAATTCAAATTTTCATTAGCACTTTGCACAAAGCTATGGTTTACACCCTTTCAAGCATTTATGCAGTAATAGGTTTTTACACTTCGCAATATGTGTTTTTACCTTTGAAAGTGTGATTGTATGTATAAATTTGCTTATATATATTTATATGTATTTATATATATATTTATTTATGGTTTTAAATCAAACAAGATGTATAAACGGTTTTATTGGTATTTATACTCTTTTAGCACACAGCATTGTATCTGCAACAATTAGATACAGTTCACATTATAACAACTGTGCAAATTTCATAGTATGTGCTTGTATATAAAACTATCTATATACAGACAAAAGTAAGTAGCAAAAAGAACTCAAGATAAAATATAGACTTCAACAAACCATAATACTTGACTCATCCAAACTGTGCGAACAGAAGTATTTTGTTTGTGTTCACTATGGGTGTTGCTCACTAAAAAATATAAAAATAGAAAGCGGACTGCGTTTCTGCATGTGATCAAGGGCATCCGAGTGCCCGAAACGCGTCATACGGCTTTTTAAATAAATTGTTTCAGCCACCAAGTTTGGGTCCGTGACTCTCTTTTCGATGAAGAAGTAAACATGAAGGAGTCGCATACACACACACACACACACACTCTCTATCTCTATCTCACCAATACCCCAAGATGTAATTTAATAGCTAGTGTTCACTCATTAGATCTGGGTGATACACTCAGAGGTAGTCCTAACAGCACCTGAGGTCAAAACACCTTTATCTTTTCTACTCTATGTGCTTTCACTGTTACAACAATTTTTGAAATTCATAGAGACTCCTCTATATGAAACTGTCTACAGGTGCGCGTTTCAGCTGTCAATTTCTTCTGGCCTCCTCAGGACAAGGGCAATGAAAACAATCTACAGTACTGGTTTGCGCTGTAAAATTCGCACTGTAAACCTTCTTCTATCAGGTCACGGTCCCTAAGTACCAACACCCTTACTCGTGTTGCACTTCTACCCACGGTGGGGCCACCTCTTCCGGTGGTGTTGTAAATGGGCCTTCGTCTCCCATATGCCAACTCTCTTTCCTATTCAACAAAACAATTCTTAAGCCAGTCTGCAACCGCAACAGTCCTCTCCTTAATGGCAAATCCACGTGCGTCCATCTTTGGCAACAATGGCTTGGTTTAAACTTAATCCTCTGACTTATTGTGGCTCATAGCTTCCCCTGAAGGAAAGCCACCTTGATCAGGTTGAGTCTCTGGTAGACTGACTGAAGGAAGTGCCTATGACCTCTAGTTCTAACAACGGGAACCATTCTTCCAATATAGTCCCATTACATTTATCTGATGCCGATACTATCTGTGTCCCCTCCTTTTCTGGCCCAATTGCTACTTTTTCCAATTTGATAAATCGTAGCCATACCACTTTCAAGATGCTTTCTTGGAATGTTGTAGGGTTAAGGAGCAAGGTGGATGATCTAGCTTGGGGGAGCTTCGTAGATCATTTTGACGTCTGCTTTTTTCAAGCAACCTGGGTCATTGAACCCCCTCATAGGTCATGTTACACGACTTATTATGTTGCTGCAATCAGACTTGGAAAGAGCCGTCCTTCTCGTAGACGTGTTATATGGGTGAAAATAAATGTTAATGCTATAATACGCTGTCTGTCTCAAATTTCCGATGAGATTATGGATATATCACTTACTAACACTGCTGCCCAAACATACTATTTCTATAACATTTATAACAAGAGTGCTAAAGGTGGAGGGGAGACCGAGGAAATTCAGGATCTTATTCAGCATAGGACTCCCATGACACTGCCATTTTTTATGGTGATTTTAATGCTACATATGTAATCTACGACATGGGTAATCAATCACTACTAACTGAGGAGGACGAGGAGTGAGGTATACCCACCCTCAATATTGATCCAGTAAAGCGATGGACTAGAGCTGCATATCAACTTTTGTCCTTTACCTTAATTTATGGTCTGAGCGCATGTAATGGGCGTTCGCCTACGGACCCCACCGCTGCGATCACCTATAGCCATACAGAAGGCTCAAGCAGAATCAATTATGTCTTCATACCTGTCCAGTTATAGGCTAACCTGGTTGATTTTGAGATAATCACTAGGGATGACAGCAACTACAACCCCATCTCTTGTACAATGAATGGCCTTTTCCATCACATGGCCTATGTTCCCATATCACTTGCTTCCAATTTAACATCATCTAATGACAGGTTTAGGGTAAAATGTGGACCTATAGCTGATGTCCTCTGTGTAAGGGATTGTATGAACAAGGCCCTGAGGTGAGCACTGTCAGACCTAGATACGCAAATCTGTGAGTATTCTAACAGGCTAACTATTATAAACGAGATTCTCTTTGAAACCTTAGGCAAATGCTTTACACTAGTTTACAAGCCTGCTAATGCTTGTATAATCCACAAACGTTCTTGGTATAACAAGCTATGTTTAGTATTCTCATTTCTCAGATTTGTTTAGTTCACAAGACCCTCTGTATAACAATGACAACCAAATTAGTCAACAACGTGATGTAACCTACCTTTCTATGGATGCTCTATTGGTAAAGATGAGGGACACATTCGAGGCATGCCCCAGGGAAAGCAGCTGGACCTGATGGTGTCCAGGGATATCTATTTTGGCTGATGTTGAGTCATAGGCTCTTTATTTTAATACATTGTCAAATCATATCATGAAAGGGGCTTTTGTTCCCCCAAGTTGGTAGGCCGCTCAATTTATACCCATTTATCAAAAAGGCTCGAAGGATTCCCCACTAAACTATAGGCTTGTCAGCCTATTAGATGTAGCTCAAAAGATCTTCGCCAGACAACTTATTAGGGACGCTGGAATCTTGGATAGAGGACCAACAGGCCATTTCTCCATTACAGTATCGATTTCAAAAAGGAGTTGGTACAATCACCCAGATTTTTAGGTTTTTATAATTTTTTTGGAAAATGTTTGCTATCCAGAATACCCATCTTTACCTGGTATTTGCCGATTTAAAATCGGTATCCGATTTATCCATAGGGCAAACATATGGACTACCTTGAGGAGTAGTGGGGTTCTATCTGATATTTTGGAGATAATGGTCTGCTGTCATCAGGACACTTACTCCCAAGTCAGATGGGGTCTGGGAGAGGAGCTGACCAAGCAAATTGGGGTTAAGAATGGAGTTTGGCAAAGCTGTGTCCTTGCCCAAACTCTCTTCTCTCAGTACCTCAATGATGTGGTATCATATGTGGAGGATGGTGTAAATTATGCCCCATCCCAGAGTGGTCGTAAAATCTTCTTTTTGGTATTTGTTGACACCTTCCCGATTTCGAAGACCCCTAAGGGCTTGCAAGGCCTGGTGAACAAATTTGAAGATTTTGTAATGAGCGAGGTCTAGTAATCAATCACGCCAAGACCAAGTTTATGACCCTCAGTCCCCACAAAACTTTCTGAGGCTTGATAACATTGGGGGGTTGTCCCCTTGACAGGGTCAGCGAGTTTGATTACTTAGGTGTCAGGCTAACCAGATCTATGTACTGGTGTGCTCAGGTTGAGAAGAGTAGTTTAATTCTAACTTATCACTCTGCTACTATACTAAGGTGTCATAGAGCTCTTCGAATATGGTATACCTCACCGGCATGAAAGGTGTACAGGGCAAAAGCAGAGGGTAGTATTCTCTATGGGGCGGAACTTTGGGGACCTTCGAACTTGACCAAACTTAGGTTAGCAGACAATATACTTGAGAGCATTAACTAATCTCTCTTCTAACTCCCTGTTAATTCAGTTGAGACGGGACATGGGTCTTTTTTTTTTTTTTTTTTAACTTATTTTTATTGCCATTTTCACATTTTATATATTGTACATCATACATATTCGTCAAGTGGTCGTACGACGGGACATGGGTCTTAACCCAATAATTTACAAAGCCCAATTGAGACCATTACTCTAATGGAGAAGGCTGAAATTTTCACCAGATCTGGAGGACTAGCTCAGAACCTTGGATGAGGTGGTGTTACTGGACAGAGGTTCAAAATCTAAGTGGCTAGGTTATGTTCAGAAGCTGTTAGAGCAAATTGGTTTAGGTTAATATTGTCCCTCCTCTCCTTCCATGGCTTACCCAAGACCACACTCAAGGATGCATATTGGGCCTTTGTTTACCATTATGAACTGGAATGTTTCGGAGGGTTCACTCACTTCCCTGTTTCTAGATTTTAAATCTGACTGCCAGTTGGAGCCTTTTCTGAATTCTATCAATCCACCAATTTCCAAGTCTCTTTTTCTCAAATTTCATTATGGTGCTTTACCAATAATGTCTTTACTAGTCTTGTCCAGCCGGCCAACAGTACATTTTCTTTTCTCCAACCTGGGCTATATTCGCCCTAGGAAAGCATGGATTATTCCTCTGTGCAAGCAATTGAGATGTTACCACCCCGGTCCCTGGCGGTTTGGGTAGGTCTTCCGACAAAGCGTTCATTCACGCTGGACCCAATCGGTGTCCTTTTAACAGCCGCCAGCACCGTTGCTAGTATTTCTAGCTAACGGACTGGGTCAGAGACCTAGGACGTAGGACGTAGAATTCACGTTTCCACGTAATGTAGACAGTTTTTTGATCCTGATGAATTGCCAAGATCCTTCTGACATACATGGCATGAAACATGTTGATCTTTTAGAGTAGAGCTTCACGTCTAGACACCTTACTTCTAGTACTTAGCCACTCTACACCTTTTTAATAGGGTAGTTTACCTTCTGAATAAAGCAACAATTAGGACTAACTGACCCTTTTTTATTTCACTTTCTGCTACATCCAATTACACTAGGCCCCTCACCCCCAAGCACCTATCGGCAGGAACAAAAGATCCCCGACAGAGAGCCCCGGTTCCGGGAGCCCGTCAAGGATTGCAGCGCCGACTTGACGAGGGGCAGTGCTCATATGATGAAGCATGACACCTAGCTTGCTGGGTGTGTGAGAGCTCTAGTTCCACCAAGGGAACTTCCTTGGTTTTTCATTGGTTACCTCGTGATAACCAGCAGGTGGTTGAGCACCTATCTCCACCTCCTCCCCTATTTCTTCCTTCCTGTACATGAGGAACTTTGTACCCTTTTCGTTAATATATACCAACTTGAGGCAGCCAGACGCCTCCTCCGTACAGATTCTGCGCAGACAGTTGTCTTTGCGGTATTTAATTACCTTCATTAGAGCTGGTCTATGAGAAGCAAGGCACTACAGTGAACAACTAGGTTGGCACACCCATTGTGTCCCTTTTCTGTTTATAATGCGTATATCTTTTATGTTAAGGTGCCGAAACAAGTTTTTCTTTTCGCAGTACTTGTATGCATCTTTTTGGGTCTCATCCCCATGAGTTCTGAGACATGAAGTTTTAATGATCACTTTTCCCCTTTTAAGTAACGTCTTTAAATCAGTACAATAAACTTATCTTTAATGTTTTAGAATGGCTTTCTGATGATATTCCAACTGTATATAGTGCAATATTTTATTTCTCTGTTTTCTGTGTATTTATTAATTGTACTGTATTGTTTTTGTCTTGTTACTTTTATGGGTGAACAGCCTGAATAAAGTATGTTGACTGACTGAATACACTTCATCTCACTCCTAGATTCTCTCAGGCCGTTTACAGGACTGACTATGGCCTGCTTTCTCACTACCTAAAAATGTCTTTCACTTGGACAATCAAAACTTGTGCTATAGCTAAGTAGTTATTGCTACTTTCCCCACTATTGCCTAGTGTAGCTAAATATCTTCCAATATCAGGATTGCACCATTGCTTGTCTATCACCACAACACAATGAACTGCTGGTATTTTTTACAATTATCCTCATTTGCAACATCTGTTTCTAAGTTACAGCAAGCGTAAGCCTTAATATTTACAGTTGTTTCACTCTTCGCCTTCTGGTGGTTATCCTTAACCTTCCAGGCTAATGATCATTGTTTTGGTACCTTAGACTTTGCATCTTTGCAATTGTCTATTTAGTTTAAACCTTTGTATTGTAGGTTTTCTGTAGTACTTGTTAAATTCCAACAAAGTTTTATTCAGTTAGCAGCATCTACCCTGTTAATCTGAAAAATCCTCAGTTCTGTTATCATGTCTATTAATGAACTGTCGGGCGCTAACTCAGAGAATCTGTCTTGATCCAGGTCAGAGGACTCCGTTATAGTAGAAATCGATGTTAGATTTTTCTGATCATTTCATTAATAATTTACTCACACGTAGCAAAAGTCTCACTTGCTCAAAAGTATCATCCAGTCTACATGGTATCTGTTCACCCGTGACAGTTCACTTAATAAATTGATCACATTTCTTAGTGGCCCATCAATCCAGCTCCCTAACAAAAGTTGTAAAAAAAAAATACTCATTTTTTATAATGATTATCCATTTCTGCAATTAAAGTATTGGAAATAGGAGGAAGGATTCATGAATTTGCATTCATGGCCGATAAGAGGTGATGTTTTGTGGGTGTCAGACTCACTAGTACTTCTTTGACTTCATTTAAATTATCACCAACATCAATGAAGGTAGATAAAGCATTCACCTCCGCACATAGATACCTAATGTACAGCGATAGGTGTTGAAGGTGAAGTATTTTTGTAGTGCCAGCCAGTGGGTCTCGATGTTTGATTGACTTCTGGTCATCTAGGGGATGGGTTCCTCCATTTAGGCCAGCACCTGGGAATCCACAAAACTGTCTCTAGACCAGATGTTGAATATTATTAATCTGTGGATGCCCATGTTCTTGACTTGGATTAAAACTAATACAATATCTAGAAATATAGTCACTCTTGATCTACTTTTGAATGTCTGTTACCTGTTTGCCTTCCAAAATATGCCTACTGATGATATATTGTCTGTTTTTCTGTTAATCTCCACATCAACCT